>NC_135179.1:32331384-32631384 GCF_041146795.1 Maylandia zebra | reverse complement strand
AAGATCTACGTGCTGGGAAAACAGGTTTTGCAGCTGTTTGAGCTAAGATTTCCAAGTTATTCACATAATGAAAACCTATACTTTGTTTCGGTCGAGTTCCCCATTCAAAATGCATGTAACAGTGAGAAACGCACTGTCTTGGCGAAAGAAAGCTATTTTGTACAACTTCATAGAAATAGCTGTAACTTTTGATAGAAGACTCGGATACACATGTTTATGGCTTTATCTTATAGAACTCAAGGTCTCCGTGCTGGGCAAACAGGTTTTGCAGCTGTTTGAGCTAAGATTTCCAAGTTATTCACATAATGAAAACCTATACTTTGTTTCGGTCGAGTTCCCCATTCAAATGCATGTAACAGTGAGAAACGCACTGTCTTGGCGAAAGAAAGCGTTTTTGTACAACTTCATATAAATAGCTGTAACTTTTGATAGAAGACTCAGACAAACATGTTTATGGCTTTATCTTATAGAACTCAAGGTCTACGTGCCGGGAAAACAGGTTTTGCAGCTGTTTGAGCTAAGATTTCCAAGTTATTCACATAATGAAAACCTATACTTTGTTTCGGTCGAGTTCCCCATTCAAAATGCATGTAACAGTGAGAAACGCACTGTCTTGGCGAAAGAAAGCGTTTTTGTACAACTTCATATAAATAGCTGTAACTTTTGATAGAAGACTCGGATACACATGTTTATGGCTTTATCTTATAGAACTCAAGGTCTCCGTGCTGGGAAAACAGGTTTTGCAGCTGTTTGAACTAAGATTTCCAAGTTATTCACATAATGAAAACCTATACTTTGTTTCGGTCGAGTTCCCCATTCAAATGCATGTAACAGTGAGAAACGCACTGTCTTGGCGAAAGAAAGCGTTTTTGTACAACTTCATATGAATAGCTGTAACTTTTGATAGAAGACTCGGATACACATGTTTATGGCTTTATCTTATAGAACTCAAGGTCTCCGTGCTGGGCAAACAGGTTTTGCAGCTGTTTGAGCTAAGATTTCCAAGTTATTCACATAATGAAAACCTATACTTTGTTTCGGTCGAGTTCCCCATTCAAAATGCATGTAACAGTGAGAAACGCACTGTCTTGGCGAAAGAAAGCGTTTTTGTACAACTTCATAGAAATAGCTGTAACTTTTGATAGAAGACTCGGATACACATGTTTATGGCTTTATCTTATAGAACTCAAGGTCTCCGTGCTGGGCAAACAGGTTTTGCAGCTGTTTGAGCTAAGATTTCCAAGTTATTCACATAATGAAAACCTATACTTTGTTTCGGTCGAGTTCCCCATTCAAAATGCATGTAACAGTGAGAAACGCACTGTCTTGGCGAAAGAAAGCGTTTTTGTACAACTTCATAGAAATAGCTGTAACTTTTGATAGAAGACTCGGATACACATGTTTATGGCTTTATCTTATAGAACTCAAGGTCTCCGTGCTGGGCAAACAGGTTTTGCAGCTGTTTGAGCTAAGATTTCCAAGTTATTCACATAATGAAAACCTATACTTTGTTTCGGTCGAGTTCCCCATTCAAAATGCATGTAACAGTGAGAAACGCACTGTCTTGGAGAAAGAAAGCGTTTTTGTACAACTTCATAGAAATAGCTGTAACTTTTGATAGAAGACTCGGATACACATGTTTATGGCTTTATCTTATAGAACTCAAGGTCTCCGTGCTGGGAAAACAGGTTTTGCAGCTGTTTGAGCTAAGATTTCCAAGTTATTCACATAATGAAAACCTATACTTTGTTTCGGTCGAGTTCCCCATTCAAAATGCATGTAACAGTGAGAAACGCACTGTCTTGGAGAAAGAAAGCGTTTTTGTACAACTTCATATAAATAGCTGTAACTTTTGATAGAAGACTCGGATACACATGTTTATGGCTTTATCTTATAGAACTCAAGGTCTCCGTGCTGGGAAAACAGGTTTTGCAGCTGTTTGAGCTAAGATTTCCAAGTTATTCACATAATGAAAACCTATACTTTGTTTCGGTCGAGTTCCCCATTCAAATGCATGTAACAGTGAGAAACGCACTGTCTTGGCGAAAGAAAGCGTTTTTGTACAACTTCATATAAATAGCTGTAACTTTTGATAGAAGACTCAGACAAACATGTTTATGGCTTTATCTTATAGAACTCAAGGTCTCCGTGCTGGGCAAACAGGTTTTGCAGCTGTTTGAGCTAAGATTTCCAAGTTATTCACATAATGAAAACCTATACTTTGTTTCGGTCGAGTTCCCCATTCAAAATGCATGTAACAGTGAGAAACGCACTGTCTTGGCGAAAGAAAGCGTTTTTGTACAACTTCATAGAAATAGCTGTAACTTTTGATAGAAGACTCGGATACACATGTTTATGGCTTTATCTTATAGAACTCAAGGTCTCCGTGCTGGGCAAACAGGTTTTGCAGCTGTTTGAGCTAAGATTTCCAAGTTATTCACATAATGAAAACCTATACTTTGTTTCGGTCGAGTTCCCCATTCAAAATGCATGTAACAGTGAGAAACGCACTGTCTTGGCGAAAGAAAGCGTTTTTGTACAACTTCATAGAAATAGCTGTAACTTTTGATAGAAGACTCGGATACACATGTTTATGGCTTTATCTTATAGAACTCAAGGTCTCCGTGCTGGGCAAACAGGTTTTGCAGCTGTTTGAGCTAAGATTTCCAAGTTATTCACATAATGAAAACCTATACTTTGTTTCGGTCGAGTTCCCCATTCAAAATGCATGTAACAGTGAGAAACGCACTGTCTTGGAGAAAGAAAGCGTTTTTGTACAACTTCATAGAAATAGCTGTAACTTTTGATAGAAGACTCGGATACACATGTTTATGGCTTTATCTTATAGAACTCAAGGTCTACGTGCTGGGAAAACAGGTTTTGCAGCTGTTTGAGCTAAGATTTCCAAGTTATTCACATAATGAAAACCTATACTTTGTTTCGGTCGAGTTCCCCATTCAAAATGCATGTAACAGTGAGAAACGCACTGTCTTGGAGAAAGAAAGCGTTTTTGTACAACTTCATATAAATAGCTGTAACTTTTGATAGAAGACTCGGATACACATGTTTATGGCTTTATCTTATAGAACTCAAGGTCTCCGTGCTGGGAAAACAGGTTTTGCAGCTGTTTGAGCTAAGATTTCCAAGTTATTCACATAATGAAAACCTATACTTTGTTTCGGTCGAGTTCCCCATTCAAATGCATGTAACAGTGAGAAACGCACTGTCTTGGCGAAAGAAAGCGTTTTTGTACAACTTCATATAAATAGCTGTAACTTTTGATAGAAGACTCAGACAAACATGTTTATGGCTTTATCTTATAGAACTCAAGGTCTACGTGCTGGGAAAACAGGTTTTGCAGCTGTTTGAGCTAAGATTTCCAAGTTATTCACATAATGAAAACCTATACTTTGTTTCGGTCGAGTTCCCCATTCAAATGCATGTAACAGTGAGAAACGCACTGTCTTGGAGAAAGAAAGCGTTTTTGTACAACTTCATAGAAATAGCTGTAACTTTTGATAGAAGACTCGGATACACATGTTTATGGCTTTATCTTATAGAACTCAAGGTCTCCGTGCTGGGAAAACAGGTTTTGCAGCTGTTTGAGCTAAGATTTCCAAGTTATTCACATAATGAAAACCTATACTTTGTTTCGGTCGAGTTCCCCATTCAAAATGCATGTAACAGTGAGAAACGCACTGTCTTGGAGAAAGAAAGCGTTTTTGTACAACTTCATATAAATAGCTGTAACTTTTGATAGAAGACTCGGATACACATGTTTATGGCTTTATCTTATAGAACTCAAGGTCTCCGTGCTGGGAAAACAGGTTTTGCAGCTGTTTGAGCTAAGATTTCCAAGTTATTCACATAATGAAAACCTATACTTTGTTTCGGTCGAGTTCCCCATTCAAATGCATGTAACAGTGAGAAACGCACTGTCTTGGCGAAAGAAAGCGTTTTTGTACAACTTCATATAAATAGCTGTAACTTTTGATAGAAGACTCAGACAAACATGTTTATGGCTTTATCTTATAGAACTCAAGGTCTCCGTGCTGGGCAAACAGGTTTTGCAGCTGTTTGAGCTAAGATTTCCAAGTTATTCACATAATGAAAACCTATACTTTGTTTCGGTCGAGTTCCCCATTCAAAATGCATGTAACAGTGAGAAACGCACTGTCTTGGCGAAAGAAAGCGTTTTTGTACAACTTCATAGAAATAGCTGTAACTTTTGATAGAAGACTCGGATACACATGTTTATGGCTTTATCTTATAGAACTCAAGGTCTCCGTGCTGGGCAAACAGGTTTTGCAGCTGTTTGAGCTAAGATTTCCAAGTTATTCACATAATGAAAACCTATACTTTGTTTCGGTCGAGTTCCCCATTCAAATGCATGTAACAGTGAGAAACGCACTGTCTTGGCGAAAGAAAGCGTTTTTGTACAACTTCATATAAATAGCTGTAACTTTTGATAGAAGACTCAGACAAACATGTTTATGGCTTTATCTTATAGAACTCAAGGTCTACGTGCTGGGAAAACAGGTTTTGCAGCTGTTTGAGCTAAGATTTCCAAGTTATTCACATAATGAAAACCTATACTTTGTTTCGGTCGAGTTCCCCATTCAAAATGCATGTAACAGTGAGAAACGCACTGTCTTGGCGAAAGAAAGCGTTTTTGTACAACTTCATAGAAATAGCTGTAACTTTTGATAGAAGACTCGGATACACATGTTTATGGCTTTATCTTATAGAACTCAAGGTCTCCGTGCTGGGCAAACAGGTTTTGCAGCTGTTTGAGCTAAGATTTCCAAGTTATTCACATAATGAAAACTTATACTTTGTTTCGGTCGAGTTCCCCATTCAAATGCATGTAACAGTGAGAAACGCACTGTCTTGGCGAAAGAAAGCGTTTTTGTACAACTTCATATAAATAGCTGTAACTTTTGATAGAAGACTCAGACAAACATGTTTATGGCTTTATCTTATAGAACTCAAGGTCTACGTGCTGGGAAAACAGGTTTTGCAGCTGTTTGAGCTAAGATTTCCAAGTTATTCACATAATGAAAACCTATACTTTGTTTCGGTCGAGTTCCCCATTCAAAATGCATGTAACAGTGAGAAACGCACTGTCTTGGAGAAAGAAAGCGTTTTTGTACAACTTCATAGAAATAGCTGTAACTTTTGATAGAAGACTCGGATACACATGTTTATGGCTTTATCTTATAGAACTCAAGGTCTCCGTGCTGGGAAAACAGGTTTTGCAGCTGTTTGAGCTAAGATTTCCAAGTTATTCACATAATGAAAACCTATACTTTGTTTCGGTCGAGTTCCCCATTCAAATGCATGTAACAGTGAGAAACGCACTGTCTTGGCGAAAGAAAGCGTTTTTGTACAACTTCATATAAATAGCTGTAACTTTTGATAGAAGACTCAGACAAACATGTTTATGGCTTTATCTTATAGAACTCAAGGTCTCCGTGCTGGGAAAACAGGTTTTGCAGCTGTTTGAGCTAAGATTTCCAAGTTATTCACATAATGAAAACCTATACTTTGTTTCGGTCGAGTTCCCCATTCAAAATGCATGTAACAGTGAGAAACGCACTGTCTTGGCGAAAGAAAGCGTTTTTGTACAACTTCATATAAATAGCTGTAACTTTTGATAGAAGACTCGGATACATATGTTTATGGCTTTATCTTATAGAACTCAAGGTCTCCGTGCTGGGCAAACAGGTTTTGCAGCTGTTTGAGCTAAGATTTCCAAGTTATTCACATAATGAAAACCTATACTTTGTTTCGGTCGAGTTCCCCATTCAAAATGCATGTAACCTTGAGAAACGCACTGTCTTGGCGAAAGAAAGCGTTTTTGTACAACTTCATAGAAATAGCTGTAACTTTTGATAGAAGACTCGGATACACATGTTTATGGCTTTATCTTATAGAACTCAAGGTCTCCGTGCTGGGAAAACAGGTTTTGCAGCTGTTTGAACTAAGATTTCCAAGTTATTCACATAATGAAAACCTATACTTTGTTTCGGTCGAGTTCCCCATTCAAATGCATGTAACAGTGAGAAACGCACTGTCTTGGCGAAAGAAACCGTTTTTGTACAACTTCATATAAATAGCTGTAACTTTTGATAGAAGACTCAGACAAACATGTTTATGGCTTTATCTTATAGAACTCAAGGTCTACGTGCTGGGAAAACAGGTTTTGCAGCTGTTTGAGCTAAGATTTCCAAGTTATTCACATAATGAAAACCTATACTTTGTTTCGGTCGAGTTCCGCATTCAAATGCATGTAACAGTGAGAAACGCACTGTCTTGGCGAAAGAAAGCGTTTTTGTACAACTTCATATGAATAGCTGTAACTTTTGATAGAAGACTCGGATACACATGTTTATGGCTTTATCTTATAGAACTCAAGGTCTCCGTGCTGGGCAAACAGGTTTTGCAGCTGTTTGAGCTAAGATTTCCAAGTTATTCACATAATGAAAACCTATACTTTGTTTCGGTCGAGTTCCCCATTCAAAATGCATGTAACAGTGAGAAACGCACTGTCTTGGCGAAAGAAAGCGTTTTTGTACAACTTCATAGAAATAGCTGTAACTTTTGATAGAAGACTCGGATACACATGTTTATGGCTTTATCTTATAGAACTCAAGGTCTCCGTGCTGGGCAAACAGGTTTTGCAGCTGTTTGAGCTAAGATTTCCAAGTTATTCACATAATGAAAACCTATACTTTGTTTCGGTCGAGTTCCCCATTCAAAATGCATGTAACAGTGAGAAACGCACTGTCTTGGCGAAAGAAAGCGTTTTTGTACAACTTCATAGAAATAGCTGTAACTTTTGATAGAAGACTCGGATACACATGTTTATGGCTTTATCTTATAGAACTCAAGGTCTCCGTGCTGGGCAAATAGGTTTTGCAGCTGTTTGAGCTAAGATTTCCAAGTTATTCACATAATGAAAACCTATACTTTGTTTCGGTCGAGTTCCCCATTCAAATGCATGTAACAGTGAGAAACGCACTGTCTTGGCGAAAGAAAGCGTTTTTGTACAACTTCATATAAATAGCTGTAACTTTTGATAGAAGACTCAGACAAACATGTTTATGGCTTTATCTTATAGAACTCAAGGTCTACGTGCTGGGAAAACAGGTTTTGCAGCTGTTTGAGCTAAGATTTCCAAGTTATTCACATAATGAAAACCTATACTTTGTTTCGGTCGAGTTCCCCATTCAAAATGCATGTAACAGTGAGAAACGCACTGTCTTGGCGAAAGAAAGCGTTTTTGTACAACTTCATATAAATAGCTGTAACTTTTGATAGAAGACTCGGATACACATGTTTATGGCTTTATCTTATAGAACTCAAGGTCTCCGTGCTGGGCAAACAGGTTTTGCAGCTGTTTGAGCTAAGATTTCCAAGTTATTCACATAATGAAAACCTATACTTTGTTTCGGTCGAGTTCCCCATTCAAAATGCATGTAACAGTGAGAAACGCACTGTCTTGGCGAAAGAAAGCGTTTTTGTACAACTTCATAGAAATAGCTGTAACTTTTGATAGAAGACTCGGATACACATGTTTATGGCTTTATCTTATAGAACTCAAGGTCTCCGTGCTGGGCAAACAGGTTTTGCAGCTGTTTGAGCTAAGATTTCCAAGTTATTCACATAATGAAAACCTATACTTTGTTTCGGTCGAGTTCCCCATTCAAATGCATGTAACAGTGAGAAACGCACTGTCTTGGCGAAAGAAAGCGTTTTTGTACAACTTCATATAAATAGCTGTAACTTTTGATAGAAGACTCAGACAAACATGTTTATGGCTTTGTCTTATAGAACTCAAGGTCTACGTGCTGGGAAAACAGGTTTTGCAGCTGTTTGAGCTAAGATTTCCAAGTTATTCACATAATGAAAACCTATACTTTGTTTCGGTCGAGTTCCCCATTCAAAATGCATGTAACAGTGAGAAACGCACTGTCTTGGCGAAAGAAAGCGTTTTTGTACAACTTCATAGAAATAGCTGTAACTTTTGATAGAAGACTCGGATACACATGTTTATGGCTTTATCTTATAGAACTCAAGGTCTCCGTGCTGGGAAAACAGGTTTTGCAGCTGTTTGAGCTAAGATTTCCAAGTTATTCACATAATGAAAACCTATACTTTGTTTCGGTCGAGTTCCCCATTCAAATGCATGTAACAGTGAGAAACGCACTGTCTTGGCGAAAGAAAGCGTTTTTGTACAACTTCATATAAATAGCTGTAACTTTTGATAGAAGACTCAGACAAACATGTTTATGGCTTTATCTTATAGAACTCAAGGTCTACGTGCTGGGCAAACAGGTTTTGCAGCTGTTTGAGCTAAGATTTCCAAGTTATTCACATAATGAAAACCTATACTTTGTTTCGGTCGAGTTCCCCATTCAAAATGCATGTAACAGTGAGAAACGCACTGTCTTGGCGAAAGAAAGCGTTTTTGTACAACTTCATATAAATAGCTGTAACTTTTGATAGAAGACTCAGACAAACATGTTTATGGCTTTATCTTATAGAACTCAAGGTCTACGTGCTGGGCAAACAGGTTTTGCAGCTGTTTGAGCTAAGATTTCCAAGTTATTCACATAATGAAAACCTATACTTTGTTTCGGTCGAGTTCCCCATTCAAAATGCATGTAACAGTGAGAAACGCACTGTCTTGGCGAAAGAAAACGTTTTTGTACAACTTCATAGAAATAGCTCTAACTTTTGATAGAAGACTCAGACAAACATGTTTATGGCTTTATCTTATAGAACTCAAGGTTCCCGTGCTGGGCAAACAGGTTTTGCAGCTGTTTGAGCTAAGATTTCCAAGTTATTCACATAATGAAAACCTATACTTTGTTTCGGTCGAGTTCCCCATTCAAAATGCATGTAACAGTGAGAAACGCACTGTCTTGGCGAAAGAAAGCTATTTTGTACAACTTCATATAAATAGCTGTAACTTTTGATAGAAGACTCAGACAAACATGTTTATGGCCTTATATTATAGAACTCAAGGTCTCCGTGCTGGGAAAACAGGTTTTGCAGCTGTTTGAGCTAAGATTTCCAAGTTATTCACATAATGAAAACGTATACTTTGTTTCGGTCGAGTTCCCCATTCAAATGCATGTAACAGTGAGAAACGCACTGTCTTGGCGAAAGAAAGCTATTTTGTACAACTTCATATAAATAGCTGTAACTTTTGATAGAAGACTCAGACAAACATGTTTATGGCCTTATATTATAGAACTCAAGGTCTCCGTGCTGGGAAAACAGGTTTTGCAGCTGTTTGAGCTAAGATTTCCAAGTTATTCACATATTGAAAACGTATACTTTGTTTCGGTCGAGTTCCCCATTCAAATGCATGTAACAGTGAGAAACGCACTGTCTTGGCGAAAGAAAGCGTTTTTGTACAACTTCATATGAATAGCTGTAACTTTTGATAGAAGACTCGGATACACATGTTTATGGCTTTATCTTATAGAACTCAAGGTTCCCGTGCTGGGAAAACAGGTTTTGCAGCTGTTTGAGCTAAGATTTCCAAGTTATTCACATAATGAAAACTTATACTTTGTTTCGGTCGAGTTCCCCATTCAAATGCATGTAACAGTGAGAAACGCACTGTCTTGGCGAAAGAAAGCTATTTTGTACAACTTCATATAAATAGCTGTAACTTTTGATAGAAGACTCAGACAAACATGTTTATGGCTTTATCTTATAGAACTCAAGGTCTACGTGCTGGGAAAACAGGTTTTGCAGCTGTTTGAGCTAAGATTTCCAAGTTATTCACATAATGAAAACCTATACTTTGTTTCGGTCGAGTTCCCCATTCAAAATGCATGTAACAGTGAGAAACACACTGTCTTGGCGAAAGAAAACGTTTTTGTACAACTTCATAGAATTAGCTGTAACTTTTGATAGAAGACTCAGACAAACATGTTTATGGCCTTATATTATAGAACTCAAGGTCTCCGTGCTGGGCAAACAGGTTTTGCAGCTGTTTGAGCTAAGATTTCCAAGTTATTCACATAATGAAAACTTATACTTTGTTTCGGTCGAGTTCCCCATTCAAATGCATGTAACAGTGAGAAACGCACTGTCTTGGCGAAAGAAAGCGTTTTTGTACAACTTCATATGAATAGCTGTAACTTTTGATAGAAGACTCGGATACACATGTTTATGGCTTTATCTTATAGAACTCAAGGTTCCCGTGCTGGGAAAACAGGTTTTGCAGCTGTTTGAGCTAAGATTTCCAAGTTATTCACATAATGAAAACGTATACTTTGTTTCGGTCGAGTTCCCCATTCAAATGCATGTAACAGTGAGAAACGCACTGTCTTGGCGAAAGAAAGCGTTTTTGTACAACTTCATATAAATAGCTGTAACTTTTGATAGAAGACTCAGACAAACATGTTTATGGCTTTATCTTATAGAACTCAAGGTCTCCGTGCTGGGAAAACAGGTTTTGCAGCTGTTTGAGCTAAGATTTCCAAGTTATTCACATAATGAAAACCTATACTTTGTTTCGGTCGAGTTCCCCATTCAAAATGCATGTAACAGTGAGAAACGCACTGTCTTGGCGAAAGAAAGCGTTTTTGTACAACTTCATAGAAATAGCTGTAACTTTTGATAGAAGACTCGGATACACATGTTTATGGCTTTATCTTATAGAACTCAAGGTCTCCGTGCTGGGCAAACAGGTTTTGCAGCTGTTTGAGCTAAGATTTCCAAGTTATTCACATAATGAAAACCTATACTTTGTTTCGGTCGAGTTCCCCATTCAAATGCATGTAGCAGTGAGAAACGCACTGTCTTGGCGAAAGAAAGCGTTTTTGTACAACTTCATATAAATAGCTGTAACTTTTGATAGAAGACTCAGACAAACATGTTTATGGCTTTGTCTTATAGAACTCAAGGTCTACGTGCTGGGAAAACAGGTTTTGCAGCTGTTTGAGCTAAGATTTCCAAGTTATTCACATAATGAAAACCTATACTTTGTTTCGGTCGAGTTCCCCATTCAAAATGCATGTAACAGTGAGAAACGCACTGTCTTGGCGAAAGAAAACGTTTTTGTACAACTTCATAGAAATAGCTCTAACTTTTGATAGAAGACTCAGACAAACATGTTTATGGCTTTATCTTATAGAACTCAAGGTTCCCGTGCTGGGCAAACAGGTTTTGCAGCTGTTTGAGCTAAGATTTCCAAGTTATTCACATAATGAAAACCTATACTTTGTTTCGGTCGAGTTCCCCATTCAAAATGCATGTAACAGTGAGAAACGCACTGTCTTGGCGAAAGAAAGCTATTTTGTACAACTTCATATAAATAGCTGTAACTTTTGATAGAAGACTCAGACAAACATGTTTATGGCCTTATATTATAGAACTCAAGGTCTCCGTGCTGGGAAAACAGGTTTTGCAGCTGTTTGAGCTAAGATTTCCAAGTTATTCACATATTGAAAACGTATACTTTGTTTCGGTCGAGTTCCCCATTCAAATGCATGTAACAGTGAGAAACGCACTGTCTTGGCGAAAGAAAGCGTTTTTGTACAACTTCATATGAATAGCTGTAACTTTTGATAGAAGACCCGGATACACATGTTTATGGCTTTATCTTATAGAACTCAAGGTTCCCGTGCTGGGAAAACAGGTTTTGCAGCTGTTTGAGCTAAGATTTCCAAGTTATTCACATAATGAAAACCTATACTTTGTTTCGGTCGAGTTCCCCATTCAAAATGCATGTAACAGTGAGAAACGCACTGTCTTGGCGAAAGAAAGCTATTTTGTACAACTTCATATAAATAGCTGTAACTTTTGATAGAAGACTCAGACAAACATGTTTATGGCCTTATATTATAGAACTCAAGGTCTCCGTGCTGGGAAAACAGGTTTTGCAGCTGTTTGAGCTAAGATTTCCAAGTTATTCACATATTGAAAACGTATACTTTGTTTCGGTCGAGTTCCCCATTCAAATGCATGTAACAGTGAGAAACGCACTGTCTTGGCGAAAGAAAGCGTTTTTGTACAACTTCATATGAATAGCTGTAACTTTTGATAGAAGACCCGGATACACATGTTTATGGCTTTATCTTATAGAACTCAAGGTTCCCGTGCTGGGAAAACAGGTTTTGCAGCTGTTTGAGCTAAGATTTCCAAGTTATTCACATAATGAAAACCTATACTTTGTTTCGGTCGAGTTCCCCATTCAAAATGCATGTAACAGTGAGAAACACACTGTCTTGGCGAAAGAAAACGTTTTTGTACAACTTCATAGAATTAGCTGTAACTTTTGATAGAAGACTCAGACAAACATGTTTATGGCCTTATATTATAGAACTCAAGGTCTCCGTGCTGGGCAAACAGGTTTTGCAGCTGTTTGAGCTAAGATTTCCAAGTTATTCACATAATGAAAACTTATACTTTGTTTCGGTCGAGTTCCCCATTCAAATGCATGTAACAGTGAGAAACGCACTGTCTTGGCGAAAGAAAGCGTTTTTGTACAACTTCATATGAATAGCTGTAACTTTTGATAGAAGACTCGGATACACATGTTTATGGCTTTATCTTATAGAACTCAAGGTTCCCGTGCTGGGAAAACAGGTTTTGCAGCTGTTTGAGCTAAGATTTCCAAGTTATTCACATAATGAAAACTTATACTTTGTTTCGGTCGAGTTCCCCATTCAAATGCATGTAACAGTGAGAAACGCACTGTCTTGGCGAAAGAAAGCGTTTTTGTACAACTTCATATAAATAGCTGTAACTTTTGATAGAAGACTCAGACAAACATGTTTATGGCTTTATCTTATAGAACTCAAGGTCTCCGTGCTGGGAAAACAGGTTTTGCAGCTGTTTGAGCTAAGATTTCCAAGTTATTCACATATTGAAAACTTATACTTTGTTTCGGTCGAGTTCCCCATTCAAATGCATGTAACAGTGAGAAACGCACTGTCTTGGCGAAAGAAAGCGTTTTTGTACAACTTCATATGAATAGCTGTAACTTTTGATAGAAGACTCGGATACACATGTTTATGGCTTTATCTTATAGAACTCAAGGTTCCCGTGCTGGGAAAACAGGTTTTGCAGCTGTTTGAGCTAAGATTTCCAAGTTATTCACATAATGAAAACTTATACTTTGTTTCGGTCGAGTTCCCCATTCAAATGCATGTAACAGTGAGAAACGCACTGTCTTGGCGAAAGAAAGCTATTTTGTACAACTTCATATAAATAGCTGTAACTTTTGATAGAAGACTCAGACAAACATGTTTATGGCTTTATCTTATAGAACTCAAGGTCTACGTGCTGGGAAAACAGGTTTTGCAGCTGTTTGAGCTAAGATTTCCAAGTTATTCACATAATGAAAACCTATACTTTGTTTCGGTCGAGTTCCCCATTCAAAATGCATGTAACAGTGAGAAACACACTGTCTTGGCGAAAGAAAACGTTTTTGTACAACTTCATAGAATTAGCTGTAACTTTTGATAGAAGACTCAGACAAACATGTTTATGGCCTTATATTATAGAACTCAAGGTCTCCGTGCTGGGCAAACAGGTTTTGCAGCTGTTTGAGCTAAGATTTCCAAGTTATTCACATAATGAAAACTTATACTTTGTTTCGGTCGAGTTCCCCATTCAAATGCATGTAACAGTGAGAAACGCACTGTCTTGGCGAAAGAAAGCGTTTTTGTACAACTTCATATGAATAGCTGTAACTTTTGATAGAAGACTCGGATACACATGTTTATGGCTTTATCTTATAGAACTCAAGGTTCCCGTGCTGGGAAAACAGGTTTTGCAGCTGTTTGAGCTAAGATTTCCAAGTTATTCACATAATGAAAACTTATACTTTGTTTCGGTCGAGTTCCCCATTCAAATGCATGTAACAGTGAGAAACGCACTGTCTTGGCGAAAGAAAGCGTTTTTGTACAACTTCATAGAAATAGCTGTAACTTTTGATAGAAGACTCAGACAAACATGTTTATGGCTTTATCTTATAGAACTCAAGGTCTCCGTCCTGGGAAAACAGGTTTTGCAGCTGTTTGAGCTAAGATTTCCAAGTTATTCACATAATGAAAACTTATACTTTGTTTCGGTCGAGTTCCCCATTCAAATGCATGTAACAGTGAGAAACGCACTGTCTTGGCGAAAGAAAGCGTTTTTGTACAACTTCATATGAATAGCTGTAACTTTTGATAGAAGACTCGGATACACATGTTTATGGCTTTATCTTATAGAACTCAAGGTTCCCGTGCTGGGAAAACAGGTTTTGCAGCTGTTTGAGCTAAGATTTCCAAGTTATTCACATAATGAAAACCTATACTTTGTTTCGGTCGAGTTCCCCATTCAAAATGCATGTAACAGTGAGAAACGCACTGTCTTGGCGAAAGAAAGCTATTTTGTACAACTTCATATAAATAGCTGTAACTTTTGATAGAAGACTCAGACAAACATGTTTATGGCCTTATATTATAGAACTCAAGGTCTCCGTGCTGGGAAAACAGGTTTTGCAGCTGTTTGAGCTAAGATTTCCAAGTTATTCACATATTGAAAACTTATACTTTGTTTCGGTCGAGTTCCCCATTCAAATGCATGTAACAGTGAGAAACGCACTGTCTTGGCGAAAGAAAGCGTTTTTGTACAACTTCATATGAATAGCTGTAACTTTTGATAGAAGACTCGGATACACATGTTTATGGCTTTATCTTATAGAACTCAAGGTTCCCGTGCTGGGAAAACAGGTTTTGCAGCTGTTTGAGCTAAGATTTCCAAGTTATTCACATAATGAAAACTTATACTTTGTTTCGGTCGAGTTCCCCATTCAAATGCATGTAACAGTGAGAAACGCACTGTCTTGGCGAAAGAAAGCGTTTTTGTACAACTTCATATAAATAGCTGTAACTTTTGATAGAAGACTCAGACAAACATGTTTATGGCTTTATCCTATAGAACTCAAGGTCTCCGTGCTGGGAAAACAGGTTTTGCAGCTGTTTGAGCTAAGATTTCCAAGTTATTCACATAATGAAAACTTATACTTTGTTTCGGTCGAGTTCCCCATTCAAATGCATGTAACAGTGAGAAACGCACTGTCTTGGCAAAAGAAAGCGTTTTTGTACAACTTCATATGAATAGCTGTAACTTTTGATAGAAGACTCGGATACACATGTTTATGGCTTTATCTTATAGAACTCAAGGTTCCCGTGCTGGGAAAACAGGTTTTGCAGCTGTTTGAGCTAAGATTTCCAAGTTATTCACATAATGAAAACTTATACTTTGTTTCGGTCGAGTTCCCCATTCAAATGCATGTAACAGTGAGAAACGCACTGTCTTGGCGAAAGAAAGCGTTTTTGTACAACTTCATAGAAATAGCTGTAACTTTTGATAGAAGACTCAGACAAACATGTTTATGGCTTTATCTTATAGAACTCAAGGTCTCCGTGCTGGGAAAACAGGTTTTGCAGCTGTTTGAGCTAAGATTTCCAAGTTATTCACATAATGAAAACTTATACTTTGTTTCGGTCGAGTTCCCCATTCAAATGCATGTAACAGTGAGAAACGCACTGTCTTGGCGAAAGAAAGCGTTTTTGTACAACTTCATATGAATAGCTGTAACTTTTGATAGAAGACTCGGATACACATGTTTATGGCTTTATCTTATAGAACTCAAGGTTCCCGTGCTGGGCAAACAGGTTTTGCAGCTGTTTGAGCTAAGATTTCCAAGTTATTCACATAATGAAAACCTATACTTTGTTTCGGTCGAGTTCCCCATTCAAAATGCATGTAACAGTGAGAAACGCACTGTCTTGGCGAAAGAAAGCTATTTTGTACAACTTCATATAAATAGCTGTAACTTTTGATAGAAGACTCAGACAAACATGTTTATGGCCTTATATTATAGAACTCAAGGTCTCCGTGCTGGGAAAACAGGTTTTGCAGCTGTTTGAGCTAAGATTTCCAAGTTATTCACATATTGAAAACTTATACTTTGTTTCGGTCGAGTTCCCCATTCAAATGCATGTAACAGTGAGAAACGCACTGTCTTGGCGAAAGAAAGCGTTTTTGTACAACTTCATATGAATAGCTGTAACTTTTGATAGAAGACTCGGATACACATGTTTATGGCTTTATCTTATAGAACTCAAGGTTCCCGTGCTGGGAAAACAGGTTTTGCAGCTGTTTGAGCTAAGATTTCCAAGTTATTCACATAATGAAAACTTATACTTTGTTTCGGTCGAGTTCCCCATTCAAATGCATGTAACAGTGAGAAACGCACTGTCTTGGCGAAAGAAAGCGTTTTTGTACAACTTCATATAAATAGCTGTAACTTTTGATAGAAGACTCAGGCAAACATGTTTATGGCTTTATCCTATAGAACTCAAGGTCTCCGTGCTGGGAAAACAGGTTTTGCAGCTGTTTGAGCTAAGATTTCCAAGTTATTCACATAATGAAAACTTATACTTTGTTTCGGTCGAGTTCCCCATTCAAATGCATGTAACAGTGAGAAACGCACTGTCTTGGCGAAAGAAAGCGTTTTTGTACAACTTCATAGAAATAGCTGTAACTTTTGATAGAAGACTCAGACAAACATGTTTATGGCCTTATATTATAGAACTCAAGGTCTCCGTGCTGGGCAAACAGGTTTTGCAGCTGTTTGAGCTAAGATTTCCAAGTTATTCACATAATGAAAACTTATACTTTGTTTCGGTCGAGTTCCCCATTCAAATGCATGTAACAGTGAGAAACGCACTGTCTTGGCGAAAGAAAGCGTTTTTGTACAACTTCATATGAATAGCTGTAACTTTTGATAGAAGACTCGGATACACATGTTTATGGCTTTATCTTATAGAACTCAAGGTTCCCGTGCTGGGAAAACAGGTTTTGCAGCTGTTTGAGCTAAGATTTCCAAGTTATTCACATAATGAAAACTTATACTTTGTTTCGGTCGAGTTCCCCATTCAAATGCATGTAACAGTGAGAAACGCACTGTCTTGGCGAAAGAAAGCTATTTTGTACAACTTCATATAAATAGCTGTAACTTTTGATAGAAGACTCAGACAAACATGTTTATGGCTTTATCTTATAGAACTCAAGGTCTACGTGCTGGGAAAACAGGTTTTGCAGCTGTTTGAGCTAAGATTTCCAAGTTATTCACATAATGAAAACCTATACTTTGTTTCGGTCGAGTTCCCCATTCAAAATGCATGTAACAGTGAGAAACGCACTGTCTTGGCGAAAGAAAGCTATTTTGTACAACTTCATAGAAATAGATGTAACTTTTGATAGAAGACTCAGACAAACATGTTTATGGCCTTATATTATAGAACTCAAGGTCTCCGTGCTGGGAAAACAGGTTTTGCAGCTGTTTGAGCTAAGATTTCCAAGTTATTCACATAATGAAAACTTATACTTTGTTTCGGTCGAGTTCCCCATTCAAATGCATGTAACAGTGAGAAACGCACTGTCTTGGCGAAAGAAAGCGTTTTTGTACAACTTCATATAAATAGCTGTAACTTTTGATAGAAGACTCGGATACACATGTTTATGGCTTTATCTTATAGAACTCAAGGTCTCCGTGCTGGGCAAATAGGTTTTGCAGCTGTTTGAGCTAAGATTTCCAAGTTATTCACATAATGAAAACCTATACTTTGTTTCGGTCGAGTTCCCCATTCAAATGCATGTAACAGTGAGAAACGCACTGTCTTGGCGAAAGAAAGCGTTTTTGTACAACTTCATATAAATAGCTGTAACTTTTGATAGAAGACTCAGACAAACATGTTTATGGCTTTATCTTATAGAACTCAAGGTCTCCGTGCTGGGCAAACAGGTTTTGCAGCTGTTTGAGCTAAGATTTCCAAGTTATTCACATAATGAAAACTTATACTTTGTTTCGGTCGAGTTCCCCATTCAAATGCATGTAACAGTGAGAAACGCACTGTCTTGGCGAAAGAAAGCTATTTTGTACAACTTCATAGAAATAGCTGTAACTTTTGATAGAAGACTCAGACAAACATGTTTATGGCCTTATATTATAGAACTCAAGGTCTCCGTGCTGGGAAAACAGGTTTTGCAGCTGTTTGAGCTAAGATTTCCAAGTTATTCACATAATGAAAACTTATACTTTGTTTCGGTCGAGTTCCCCATTCAAATGCATGTAACAGTGAGAAACGCACTGTCTTGGCGAAAGAAAGCGTTTTTGTACAACTTCATAGAAATAGCTGTAACTTTTGATAGAAGACTCAGACAAACATGTTTATGGCCCTATATTATAGAACTCAAGGTCTCCGTGCTGGGAAAACAGGTTTTGCAGCTGTTTGAGCTAAGATTTCCAAGTTATTCACATAATGAAAACTTATACTTTGTTTCGGTCGAGTTCCCCATTCAAATGCATGTAACAGTGAGAAACGCACTGTCTTGGCGAAAGAAAGCATTTTTGTACAACTTCATAGAAATAGCTGTAACTTTTGATAGAAGACTCGGATACACATGTTTATGGCTTTATCTTATAGAACTCAAGGTCTCCGTGCTGGGCAAATAGGTTTTGCAGCTGTTTGAGCTAAGATTTCCAAGTTATTCACATAATGAAAACCTATACTTTGTTTCGGTCGAGTTCCCCATTCAAATGCATGTAACAGTGAGAAACGCACTGTCTTGGCGAAAGAAAGCGTTTTTGTACAACTTCATATAAATAGCTGTAACTTTTGATAGAAGACTCAGACAAACATGTTTATGGCTTTATCTTATAGAACTCAAGGTCTCCGTGCTGGGCAAACAGGTTTTGCAGCTGTTTGAGCTAAGATTTCCAAGTTATTCACATAATGAAAACTTATACTTTGTTTCGGTCGAGTTCCCCATTCAAATGCATGTAACAGTGAGAAACGCACTGTCTTGGCGAAAGAAAGCTATTTTGTACAACTTCATAGAAATAGCTGTAACTTTTGATAGAAGACTCAGACAAACATGTTTATGGCCTTATATTATAGAACTCAAGGTGTCCGTGCTGGGAAAACAGGTTTTGCAGCTGTTTAAGCTAAGATTTCCAAGTTATTCACATAATGAAAACTTATACTTTGTTTCGGTCGAGTTCCCCATTCAAATGCATGTAACAGTGAGAAACGCACTGTCTTGGCGAAAGAAAGCGTTTTTGTACAACTTCATATAAATAGCTGTAACTTTTGATAGAAGACTCGGATACACATGTTTATGGCTTTATCTTATAGAACTCAAGGTCTCCGTGCTGGGCAAACAGGTTTTGCAGCTGTTTGAGCTAAGATTTCCAAGTTATTCACATAATGAAAACCTATACTTTGTTTCGGTCGAGTTCCCCATTCAAATGCATGTAACAGTGAGAAACGCACTGTCTTGGCGAAAGAAAGCGTTTTTGTACAACTTCATATAAATAGCTGTAACTTTTGATAGAAGACTCGGATACACATGTTTATGGCTTTATCTTATAGAACTCAAGGTCTCCGTGCTGGGCAAACAGGTTTTGCAGCTGTTTGAGCTAAGATTTCCAAGTTATTCACATAATGAAAACCTATACTTTGTTTCGGTCGAGTTCCCCATTCAAATGCATGTAACAGTGAGAAACGCACTGTCTTGGCGAAAGAAAGCGTTTTTGTACAACTTCATATAAATAGCTGTAACTTTTGATAGAAGACTCAGACAAACATGTTTATGGCTTTATCTTATAGAACTCAAGGTCTCCGTGCTGGGCAAACAGGTTTTGCAGCTGTTTGAGCTAAGATTTCCAAGTTATTCACATAATGAAAACTTATACTTTGTTTCGGTCGAGTTCCCCATTCAAATGCATGTAACAGTGAGAAACGCACTGTCTTGGCGAAAGAAAGCTATTTTGTACAACTTCATAGAAATAGCTGTAACTTTTGATAGAAGACTCAGACAAACATGTTTATGGCCTTATTATATAGAACTCAAGGTCTCCGTGCTGGGAAAACAGGTTTTGCAGCTGTTTGAGCTAAGATTTCCAAGTTATTCACATAATGAAAACTTATACTTTGTTTCGGTCGAGTTCCCCATTCAAATGCATGTAACAGTGAGAAACGCACTGTCTTGGCGAAAGAAAGCTATTTTGTACAACTTCATAGAAATAGCTGTAACTTTTGATAGAAGACTCAGACAAACATGTTTATGGCCCTATATTATAGAACTCAAGGTCTCCGTGCTGGGAAAACAGGTTTTGCAGCTGTTTGAGCTAAGATTTCCAAGTTATTCACATAATGAAAACCTATACTTTGTTTCGGTCGAGTTCCCCATTCAAAATGCATGTAACAGTGAGAAACGCACTGTCTTGGCGAAAGAAAACGTTTTTGTACAACTTCATAGAAATAGCTGTAACTTTTGATAGAAGACTCGGATACACATGTTTATGGCTTTATCTTATAGAACTCAAGGTCTCCGTGCTGGGCAAACAGGTTTTGCAGCTGTTTGAGCTAAGATTTCCAAGTTATTCACATAATGAAAACCTATACTTTGTTTCGGTCGAGTTCCCCATTCAAAATGCATGTAACAGTGAGAAACGCACTGTCTTGGCGAAAGAAAGCGTTTTTGTACAACTTCATATAAATAGCTGTAACTTTTGATAGAAGACTCAGACAAACATGTTTATGGCTTTATCCTATAGAACTCAAGGTCTCCGTGCTGGGCAAATAGGTTTTGCAGCTGTTTGAGCTAAGATTTCCAAGTTATTCACTGTTGAAAACACGCAGTTCTTTGAATCTTTGGGCTGAAGGAAGGACAATACTCGGTGTATCAATGCTCAATCAACAATCATTTATTTCCATACAATTCAACAATAAGAGCATTACAACGTCCGGACGGGAGAGATGCTACCAGAGGGTCAGGCACATGTCTCAAAATGGTGACGGGTTGCTCAGCTTTTTATAGTCTCTAGTGGCCCCCAGCTAGTCGTAAAAGCCAAAACATCACATTTTTTCTCTGTTACAGCGCCTAAGTTATGACCTCGGCAGTTGTTTCTCTGCTCTCTGTAAGGTGGGGGTGTGGAATGTGGTCTATCTATCTCCCCTGTCTTTAGACACAGAGTCTCCTGCTTACAACCTTCTCTTCATGATTCAACAATTAAGCATGTCAAGAAAACAGTGTAACACATTCCCAGCAGATCAAGGATACAGAGTGATGCACATTTATCTAATGAACTAATATGTGAATATGTTCTGTTAACTCAAAAGTATAATGAGAACTAAACTACATACAGATCACACACTCTATTTTAAAGGGTATAATGTGATCTACAGCAGTATTCTAATTCAACTACTTTGATTACATATATAAGGTAACATATAATAACAGAATAATATCACAATACCCTCTTTTGATCTCTCATTAAAGAGATCACTAATAACAAGCACTTCAGCGTTGCAAGGTCCAGGTTTTCTTGATCCTGAGGCCCTCTGTCCCCCTTTAACGGGTGGACCATATGTGGGATGACCTCTGTGTTCACGCAGTTCAGATGCAAGCAAAGTTAGATTTACAACCATAACAGCAGTTACAGATGACACTCCCATCACTCCCCAATTCTCCCACAGCTTTATTTTGGTGCTCCAGTTTTCCACTCCCATTTTAATGCCCCCTTATACCTTTCAAATGTACTTAGACTAGAACCTCTGTCTAAGGAGCTTTTAACCTTTATTTTTATTGCTGCAGCTACCAGTGTCTTCCAGTTGGGCGATTCTCAGCTTCCTTCTTCGACCTCCGGGGTTAGACCACCCTTTAGTCATTGCACAGTTCTGTGGATTATTCTGCCCCGATTTCAAACAAGGATCTGTGTGTTTTGGGTTCACCGGCGTGTCCCCCTTTTTGCCAAGAGCCTCTCGAACCTCGTTGGTCTGGTGTTTCTGGTTTTCGCCAACCCCTTCATGGTTATTGCTGTGTCTGTGGGATCCATCTTCTCCAGGAGCCCAAACGTCATGACACTTGACCCCAGTTGCTGTCTCGGCAGTCCCTACATCTGTCCCTGCTGTGAAGGGTCCTCACATCTCCGGGTCCCCGTCTGGTGTCTGTTCCTTTCTCTGCAAGAGACAGAAAACCAAAACACCTCTCTCCCTAGCCTTGATAATCTAATATTGTTATCCATTGTTCTTCTAATGATTCAAATTTGGTTTAAAATATTATGTTCCGGAGTTATTCTAATCATAATCTATGTGTGTGTAAAAGAAATCAAAAATTAATGAACCATTTCTAAGTCTACCACATTATAAGCTTAAGTTTTACCATAGCTAAATTATTAAACACAGAAATAACGTCATAAGATGTTCATAAAACCATTGTTTGATGTTCGGACTCAACTCCCCCTTCTTGACACACTCCCATGTGTCAATTCATTGGAGCTAGACACTTAAAAGAGAAGGTTAGTGACATCATATCTGGTAACTGGTCCATCCAGAGCTGTAACATTTTGAAATGTACATACAACAAGCCAAACCACACCTTGGTCACACCAACCCTTTTCTGCCCCGAAGATGTCCAATGCCACCCTAGTATGGACTGTCAAAAGTGGCTTTAACGCTGACTATCCTGACAATCCATTTTATAACGTTTCCTGGTCAGATTTGCCAATCTCTGCACCAGGGTTGTAATAGTTTTGCAATTTTCATCAGTTTTTATTTTTATTTAGCTTCGACTTCAGATTTTCAATTTTATATCAGTTTTAATTAGTTTTTACCAATTCTTTGCTAGTTTAGTGTAGTTTTTATTTTCTGAAAATCCTTAGTTTCAATTTAGTTTTATTTGTGTTTTGCAAAAATTAAGTGTAACAAAATCCCAGTTCCATCATATCAGTCATGCTCTTCTGGTTATCCTTGGGTGTTGAGACTAATAACTATTAACTCTTGCCGCACCGTGTGGTCCTAATTTTGGTTGGAGTGAATTGATAACCTTTTGAAGGTGATTGTTTCACACCTTTATTTGGATGTCCCAGTCCTGTTGTCTCGGGATACATCACGCTGCCTTATCTGGGGTTAGCTGTTTTCTGGGGATGCGGGTTGAGTGGGTGAGCTCTTCAAGGAGGGGGAGTGTGCTCCCCCTGATGAGGTCTTCTAGGTAAGCTAGGTTAACCTTCTTGTGTGAGCTTTTCAAGTGCACTTTAAGGTTAGTGGGACTTTTAGTTTTATAAATGTCCCTCAAGACCCCCTGATGACCCAGTATTTCATTTTTTCACACTGTAGTACACATTTTAGTTTTTGCTTGTAGCTCGCATACTCTACTTGCCACTCCTCTAATTCCTGATGTTTCTTAGAGAGGGCAACAGTACCTTTAAAATTATATCACATGTGTGGGGGTGTGGCCTTGCCAATTGTTTTGCCCACCTTTTCAAAATGGCTGACGTGCCCACAAGCACATTTCATGGAAAAAGAAAGGTAAGCTTGATATTTACATTTAAAATGTTTTGTTAAACTCAGATTTTTATTTTATTCTTTTTGCAAGTACCCCTCCTCGGTGGCGAGAAACTGTTGGTGTGGTCAAGTGGGTGCTCTAGAAACAAACGCTCAGGACAGAACAGTTATCAGTCATGTACTTCCTACAAATTTTGCATATGTTTTATTTCATATTGATCCTCTGAGTGTAATGGTACATTTTAATTTGAATTTATCCAAACTAAACACAATATTTTCTTTATTTACTTTGCTCTTGTTCTTTTGCAGTACCACATCCTATCAAATGTCCCTGTCGATTATATTCTACATTTAATAACTTACTATTTCAAGTGAGAACCTAAATCACGTGGACCAATGTTTATTATTGCATATCTCTATTCTGAATGTGGCCAGTCATTCATAGGTATTGTTCAATTTTGGCGATTTTCCTCTATAAAATTTAATTGACTTTTTACAGTGGCCTGCTATGGTTAATAATAACATGTTCCAGTCATGAGTGATATCAATAGTTATCTCCACTGTAGCATTTGGCATTCCCAATAATATAACATGATACCTTAATCAAAACACAGTTAATATAGCACAGTTTTCTTGATGCAAACATCAGTAACTCAAAATCAGCAACCACAGTGTTAAGTCTGCAGTTCATACTTATGTGAAGCTACAGTCTCCTCCTCCAGTCTCTCTTATCCTCCTGCTCCTGAAAAAACAAAACAAAACAAAGCGAAGCATCCACCCTTCTCTTGTCGGCTGGGTAAATTGTTTATGAATTGTTTATTGGCATTTACTAATCCTAAAGTGGGTGCAGTCATTGTCTCAGTATCAAGTTAGTCCAAACTTTTAGTCGTCAGTCCATCACAGTCCATTCACATGCATACCTCCATACACATTCATACCAGATGTTGCTGATAATGGAGTCTCACGCGCAACCTATTCGAGCATCCATCACCAGCAAGTTGACATTTTAAAGGAAAACAATTCCTTGTTGTTTTTTTGTTTTTGTTTTTTTCGGCTGGATTGACTCGGTGCAATCCTTTTAGACTCAGAACTTCTCAGTGTTCCCTATAAGTGAATTTCTCCCAAGCCAATTACAATCATGGAGAAGCACACTTTGCAACTGTTTACAGTAATAATATTTTATAGCGCTTTAAATTTCAATCTTTCAGGCCTTGTTTAAAGAGCTGATTGTTAAATCATGAACTCACAAAATATCAACATATCACCACCGGTGGATCACACCTCTCAGATGTTTTTTCTCCAGTGCACTGTAACAAAAACGAAAACAGACATAACCAACAAAATACTACGGAAATAACACAAACTAGGGCCCGTTGCAGACATGTCCAAGCATAAAACTATCCCTCTCTCGCTTACGAGAAAGAACACAAGCCAAAGCTCACTGATAAAATCAAGCTAGCGCTAAACAAAACCAAACAATCAACCAGAAATTCACAGGAACATTTTGCTTCCTGCCGGGACAATATTGGGTGGGAATGAGAACCTCAGGTGCCGTAACACCTTTTGTTCCTCCTTGAATTAAAACTCAATCACAGAAAATGCCGTACTCCAACCTAAACTTACACTATTAATTCATCATTTTCACTCTGTGCCACTGTTCCTCATCAGGGCTGTGTGAAGCACAGCAAAGAATTCAGTCAAGGCCTTGAGCCATAAACAGACATCACGCACAGACATTGTTTTCATAACCAAACCGTTTTAGAGCTTATTCCTAAAATCTACTTAAATGCCTTCTAGGTGACATATAACACATTCTAAGTAATCAATGGCTCCTCATAAAAATTATGCATTGGGATGTTTGTGTGCAGCATTTTGCATATCAGCATAAGCAAAGCATTCTTCATTGCATCAGCGTGTATGTGTGTGTGTGTGTGTGTGTGTGTGTGTGTGTGTGTGTGTGTGTGTGTGTGTGTGTGTATATGTGTGTGTGTGTCATTTCTCACTCACTCAACGAGTGCACGTGTTCATGTGTGTATTTCACTTCATTCTGAATCTGTGTGTTTGGAGACGTGTGTGTGTGTGTGTGTTCATCACTTTCCTGTTCTGGTGTTCTGGGTAAACCACGGCCTGAAGCATGCCCTGGGGTCCTGCCCCCCTCCTTTTTCAGTTTTGTTTGCGACCATTGCTGCTGCTGCTGCTCAAAATTCAGTCCGTCCTGGTTCTGACCCCAATTGGGGCAGTCCTTTCTCCAGTATCGATGTTCACCGCAGGTGAAACCTGCATCTTCTTCTGTGTTTTTGTCCATTCTGAGGTGCCTTCTGTCCTCAGTTACTCCTCTTGTCTCGGTCACGCCCTTTTTCGCCACCCGATCATCCGTGTTGGTCCATCACTGTCCTGCACAGTGTGAATGCAAAGTTATCAAGGTCAGCATTCTTTCGCTCGGCCTTACTTTTCATTCGAGCTTGGCGGGCGTCTCGTCACAGCTCTGTCAGCTGACGCAGTCTGGGAATTTTTCCCCCGTGTAGTGAAACGGGCCTTAGGTTTAGTGCTCTCCGTCTCGGCTGCATGAGATCACATTCCTGCAGGTCTGTTGACATTCTCAGGTCGTTGTTGTGGGTCCAGCTGTTGCAGCATTTGGTCAGTGTCACGTATGGGGGAGAGCAGGAGTCCAGTCAGCCTCGGCTTTCAGGGCCGGCAAAGCAGCCTGTAATTAAATATGTATAGAAAAAACAAAAACAAAACAAAACAAAAACAAACAAAAAACAAAAACAAACGAACAGGAAAATGATGTTGTGTTGGCTGTGTTATTCAGAGGGGAGACAGTGGGGCCAGGCCCTGTGTCAGCCTTCTCTCCCCCTTTTTTTTTGTTTTTTTTGTCTCCCGATATAATCAACTCCTAACCCACCAAGTTGACAGGACAACACCGGTATATGTTAAAATTCTTAAGATCATGTTTAAAAGCCCAAAAAGGAACTTTCTTTCATTCAGTAATCACTTTTATTAATCAATCAACAGAAAACATGTCACAATTTGAATCTTTTAACCACTAAATTTGTTGTGTCTTGCCTGGTTGGTTAGACCAGTGTTCCTTTTTTTTTTTTTTTTTTTTTTTTTTTTTTTTTAGTTAAATTGTTGTCCTGCAACCCAGAGGGTTTCTTTGTCAGTAATGTATAGACTTCATCATTTAAGTATGTTAATTTTTCTTTAACCTTGCTGGAAAATCTTCACGTGTTCATGAGTGTAAGCTGTTTCTTCATTGCGTGTATGTGCATTTGTATAAAAGCAGGTTAATTTTATCTTTTCTCAAACTAGGCGTTACCTTAAAAGGAGCCTTTCTCTCAGATTTCTCTGCTTGTGTGTTTTTGTTTCACCTTTTTGTTGTGATGCTCCGGACGCCTTCCCAACCTCCACAAGTCCGTTGGCCCCAATTTTATGTGTTAAAACGTCTCTTAATTTCTCCTCTAATTCTCTCCTCGCTGCTGTCTTTTTCACAGCTGCTGATTCGTGCTGGGTGTGGTTCCCATTACCTATAATTTTGCTTCGGCCGCTGTGCTTGTGGGGGCAGTTGGTCCAGGTCCGCAGCTTCCTGTATTAACACACTAAGCGATTTATTTAATTTCATTTTCATCACATGTTAAACAAATAAGCAGGCAACACGCCTACCTTGACAGCGTAAACTGTACGCCAGTCTCCCAACACATTCCTCTCTCTACTCCTCTATAATTCTCCACTGCACACCTCTTACTATCTCTCCTTTTTATTTTTATTACACCACAGAGTAATACACCCAATTATGCCCGTCTATCTCTATGTGGCTCCAAATTCCCTCTTTATTTTAATTTCACACTCGTCAGGGGACAGGCACACAACAATTTCAACCACTGAAACGAGGAATTCAACCTTTTTACATTTCTTTACTAATCTAGACTCAACGTTTGTTCGCAAAATGTGTCTTGTTCTAGTCCGGAAATAAATGTGAACCCGTGATTACACGGCCGTTCCAGTGTTATTTCCGTAGCTATGCGGGGGCCCTCACCTCCCCAAGTCACCACCTCGGCACCCGGACGCCGCCGGTCCTGGCCACGCGTCCACGGACAGGAGGGTCGCCACTCCTAGGGCAAAGTTCCACAGGTACACTAGGCATCAACCTTTGATCCTAAAATGTGTATTTGCTCTAATGTCCTCCTAATCAAACACATTAACCGTCACTGTCACTGTGTTCACGCTTCACACTCCACACAAAACACACTCAGAGCGCGCCTCACTCACACTCTCACTCAGTGCGCGCTTCACCCACAAGACAGCACCCAGAGCGCGCCTCGCAGCTTCACACACACTCTCTCACCCAGAGCGCGCTTTCACACTCACACACACAACACTTTTCCTCAGCGGGAATTTTACACAGAAACCTCTGAGCTCAACTATTAGATCTTCTTAAAGCACACTGCACCATAGACCAAAATACCCTTTTCTCTGCGCTTATGACCGCCACCACGGAGCAAAGTCGCATCATAAAAGTGATGCTTGCATCCCCGAAGTTATACCAGACATCATAAACCAGGTTTTGCTCTATGTACTTCTTGGCAAGTAAAATTTTACTTTGTTTTATGACCGCAGCCCTTAAAAAAAACTCGACTGACGCCACAAACCACCGTCAAACCTCTGTTCAATGTACTAAAATTAGCACCAACCACTACTGCACTTCACGGCCGCATATCACCGGAACACGGCCGTATCATAAACCAAACCTACGGACGTGTTTCGCTCTCGCGTTGCCAGTGTTTAACCGCACCGTGAAGCCAGCATCTGCTTTTCCTTAAATCAACTTCTATTTCATAGCCGGCAAGAGCCAGGACGTAACCGACACCATAAACAAACTTCAAACCTCGACTTCAATGTACTGGACTAATGGCCGCGTCTTCAGAATAAATTCTAACGTATTATTGCTACAGAAGCCAGTATTAGACAAAATTAAATGTGGAAGGTAAAGTGGCTGCAACTAGTCCAACGTAGTATGTTATTAGTATCTCGGTAGAAGCAGATTACTGCAATCTAGACCAACGTAGTATGTTATTAGTATCTCGGTAGAAGCAGTTTATTTAACACACTGGAATTCAGCCTCAACTTATGTTGTTAGTATCTTGCGCCAAAAACCAGACACCGACAAATTTACTGTGAAAATACGTGTGACTCAGCGAACAGATTAATTTGGAAAGCCCAATATGCACATTTGGTATTTATAATACAACAGGCTGTGCTTACCTTTTTATTTTTGGACCGGTCCTCTGTTCACTTTGCCCCACGATCTCACCAAAGGCCAAATCTACACCTCCTCAGCACACCAAAGATCCGGGTCACACGGCACCAAGTTGTTGAAAACACGCAGTTCTTTGAATCTTTGGGCTGAAGGAAGGACAATACTCGGTGTATCAATGCTCAATCAACAATCATTTATTTCCATACAATTCAACAATAAGAGCATTACAACGTCCGGACGGGAGAGATGCTACCAGAGGGTCAGGCACATGTCTCAAAATGGTGACGGGTTGCTCAGCTTTTTATAGTCTCTAGTGGCCCCCAGCTAGTCGTAAAAGCCAAAACATCACATTTTTTCTCTGTTACAGCGCCTAAGTTATGACCTCGGCAGTTGTTTCTCTGCTTTCTGTAAGGTGGGGGTGTGGAATGTGGTCTATCTATCTCCCCTGTCTTTAGACACAGAGTCTCCTGCTTACAACCTTCTCTTCATGATTCAACAATTAAGCATGTCAAGAAAACAGTGTAACACATTCCCAGCAGATCAAGGATACAGAGTGATGCACATTTATCTAATGAACTAATATGTGAATATGTTCTGTTAACTCAAAAGTATAATGAGAACTAAACTACATACAGATCACACACTCTATTTTAAAGGGTATAATGTGATCTACAGCAGTATTCTAATTCAACTACTTTGATTACATATATAAGATAACATATAATAACAGAATAATATCACATCACATAATGAAAACCTATACTTTGTTTCGGTCGAGTTCCCCATTCAAATGCATGTAACAGTGAGAAACGCACTGACTTGGCGAAAGAAAGCGTTTTTGTACAACTTCATATAAATAGCTGTAACTTTTGATAGAAGACTCAGACAAACATGTTTATGGCTTTATCTTATAGAACTCAAGGTCTACGTGCTGGGAAAACAGGTTTTGCAGCTGTTTGAGCTAAGATTTCCAAGTTATTCACATAATGAAAACCTATACTTTGTTTCGGTCGAGTTCCCCATTCAAAATGCATGTAACAGTGAGAAACACACTGTCTTGGCGAAAGAAAACGTTTTTGTACAACTTCATATAAATAGCTGTAACTTTTGATAGAAGACTCAGACAAACATGTTTATGGCCTTATATTATAGAACTCAAGGTCTCCGTGCTGGGAAAACAGGTTTTGCAGCTGTTTGAGCTAATATTTCCAAGTTATTCACATAATGAAAACTTATACTTTGTTTCGGTCGAGTTCCCCATTCAAATGCATGTAACAGTGAGAAACGCACTGTCTTGGCGAAAGAAAGCGTTTTTGTACAACTTCATAGAAATAGCTGTAACTTTTGATAGAAGACTCGGATACACATGTTTATGGCTTTATCTTATAGAACTCAAGGTCTCCGTGCTGGGCAAACAGGTTTTGCAGCTGTTTGAGCTAAGATTTCCAAGTTATTCACATAATGAAAACCTATACTTTGTTTCGGTCGAGTTCCCCATTCAAAATGCATGTAACAGTGAGAAACACACTGTCTTGGCGAAAGAAAACGTTTTTGTACAACTTCATATAAATAGCTGTAACTTTTGATAGAAGACTCAGACAAACATGTTTATGGCCTTATATTATAGAACTCAAGGTCTCCGTGCTGGGAAAACAGGTTTTGCAGCTGTTTGAGCTAATATTTCCAAGTTATTCACATAATGAAAACTTATACTTTGTTTCGGTCGAGTTCCCCATTCAAATGCATGTAACAGTGAGAAACGCACTGTCTTGGCGAAAGAAAGCGTTTTTGTACAACTTCATATAAATAGCTGTAACTTTTGATAGAAGACTCAGACAAACATGTTTATGGCTTTATCTTATAGAACTCAAGGTCTCCGTGCTGGGCAAACAGGTTTTGCAGCTGTTTGAGCTAAGATTTCCAAGTTATTCACATAATGAAAACCTATACTTTGTTTCGGTCGAGTTCCCCATTCAAAATGCATGTAACAGTGAGAAACGCACTGTCTTGGCGAAAGAAAGCGTTTTTGTACAACTTCATATAAATAGCTGTAACTTTTGATAGAAGACTCAGACAAACATGTTTATGGCTTTATCTTATAGAACTCAAGGTCTACGTGCTGGGAAAACAGGTTTTGCAGCTGTTTGAGCTAAGATTTCCAAGTTATTCACATAATGAAAACTTATACTTTGTTTCGGTCGAGTTCCCCATTCAAAATGCATGTAACAGTGAGAAACGCACTGTCTTGGCGAAAGAAAACGTTTTTGTACAACTTCATAGAAATAGCTGTAACTTTTGATAGAAGACTCAGACAAACATGTTTATGGCCTTATATTATAGAACTCAAGGTCTCCGTGCTGGGAAAACAGGTTTTGCAGCTGTTTGAGCTAATATTTCCAAGTTATTCACATAATGAAAACTTATACTTTGTTTCGGTCGAGTTCCCCATTCAAATGCATGTAACAGTGAGAAACGCACTGTCTTGGCGAAAGAAAGCGTTTTTGTACAACTTCATAGAAATAGCTGTAACTTTTGATAGAAGACTCGGATACACATGTTTATGGCTTTATCTTATAGAACTCAAGGTCTCCGTGCTGGGCAAACAGGTTTTGCAGATGTTTGAGCTAAGATTTCCAAGTTATTCACATAATGAAAACCTATACTTTGTTTCGGTCGAGTTCCCCATTCAAAATGCATGTAACAGTGAGAAACGCACTGTCTTGGCGAAAGAAAGCGTTTTTGTACAACTTCATAGAAATAGCTGTAACTTTTGATAGAAGACTCAGACAAACATGTTTATGGCCTTATATTATAGAACTCAAGGTCTCCGTGCTGGGAAAACAGGTTTTGCAGCTGTTTGAGCTAAGATTTCCAAGTTATTCACATAATGAAAACTTATACTTTGTTTCGGTCGAGTTCCCCATTCAAATGCATGTAACAGTGAGAAACGCACTGTCTTGGCGAAAGAAAGCGTTTTTGTACAACTTCATATAAATAGCTGTAACTTTTGATAGAAGACTCAGACAAACATGTTTATGGCCTTATATTATAGAACTGAAGGTCTCCGTGCTGGGAAAACAGGTTTTGCAGCTGTTTGAGCTAAGATTTCCAAGTTATTCACATAATGAAAACTTATACTTTGTTTCGGTCGAGTTCCCCATTCAAATGCATGTAACAGTGAGAAACGCACTGTCTTGGCGAAAGAAAGCGTTTTTGTACAACTTCATATAGATAGCTGTAACTTTTGATAGAAGACTCGGATACACATGTTTATGGGTTTATCTTATAGAACTCAAGGTCTCCGTGCTGGGAAAACAGGTTTTGCAGCTGTTTGAGCTAAGATTTCCAAGTTATTCACATAATGAAAACCTATACTTTGTTTCGGTCGAGTTCCCCATTCAAAATGCATGTAACAGTGAGAAACACACTGTCTTGGCGAAAGAAAACGTTTTTGTACAACTTCATAGAAATAGCTGTAACTTTTGATAGAAGACTCGGATACACATGTTTATGGCTTTATCTTATAGAACTCAAGGTCTCCGTGCTGGGCAAACAGGTTTTGCAGCTGTTTGAGCTAAGATTTCCAAGTTATTCACATAATGAAAACTTATACTTTGTTTCGGTCGAGTTCCCCATTCAAATGCATGTAACAGTGAGAAACGCACTGTCTTGGCGAAAGAAAGCGTTTTTGTACAACTTCATATAAATAGCTGTAACTTTTGATAGAAGACTCAGACAAACATGTTTATGGCTTTATCTTATAGAACTCAAGGTCTCCGTGCTGGGAAAACAGGTTTTGCAGCTGTTTGAGCTAAGATTTCCAAGTTATTCACATAATGAAAACTTATACTTTGTTTCGGTCGAGTTCCCCATTCAAATGCATGTAACAGTGAGAAACGCACTGTCTTGGCGAAAGAAAGCGTTTTTGTACAACTTCATATAAATAGCTGTAACTTTTGATAGAAGACTCAGACAAACATGTTTATGGCTTTATCTTATAGAACTCAAGGTCTCCGTGCTGGGCAAACAGGTTTTGCAGCTGTTTGAGCTAAGATTTCCAAGTTATTCACATAATGAAAACGTATACTTTGTTTCGGTCGAGTTCCCCATTCAAATGCATGTAACAGTGAGAAACACACTGTCTTGGCGAAAGAAAACGTTTTTGTACAACTTCATATAAATAGCTGTAACTTTTGATAGAAGACTCAGACAAACATGTTTATGGCTTTATCTTATAGAACTCAAGGTCTCCGTGCTGGGAAAACAGGTTTTGCAGCTGTTTGAGCTAAGATTTCCAAGTTATTCACATAATGAAAACCTATACTTTGTTTCGGTCGAGTTCCCCATTCAAATGCATGTAACAGTGAGAAACGCACTGTCTTGGCGAAAGAAAGCGTTTTTGTACAACTTCATATAAATAGCTGTAACTTTTGATAGAAGACTCAGACAAACATGTTTATGGCTTTATCTTATAGAACTCAAGGTCTACGTGCTGGGAAAACAGGTTTTGCAGCTGTTTGAGCTAAGATTTCCAAGTTATTCACATAATGAAAACCTATACTTTGTTTCGGTCGAGTTCCCCATTCAAAATGCATGTAACAGTGAGAAACACACTGTCTTGGCGAAAGAAAACGTTTTTGTACAACTTCATATAAATAGCTGTAACTTTTGATAGAAGACTCAGACAAACATGTTTATGGCCTTATATTATAGAACTCAAGGTCTCCGTGCTGGGAAAACAGGTTTTGCAGCTGTTTGAGCTAATATTTCCAAGTTATTCACATAATGAAAACTTATACTTTGTTTCGGTCGAGTTCCCCATTCAAATGCATGTAACAGTGAGAAACGCACTGTCTTGGCGAAAGAAAGCGTTTTTGTACAACTTCATAGAAATAGCTGTAACTTTTGATAGAAGACTCGGATACACATGTTTATGGCTTTATCTTATAGAACTCAAGGTCTCCGTGCTGGGCAAACAGGTTTTGCAGCTGTTTGAGCTAAGATTTCCAAGTTATTCACATAATGAAAACCTATACTTTGTTTCGGTCGAGTTCCCCATTCAAATGCATGTAACAGTGAGAAACGCACTGTCTTGGCGAAAGAAAGCGTTTTTGTACAACTTCATATGAATAGCTGTAACTTTTGATAGAAGACTCGGATACACATGTTTATGGCTTTATCTTATAGAACTCAAGGTTCCCGTGCTGGGAAAACAGGTTTTGCAGCTGTTTGAGCTAAGATTTCCAAGTTATTCACATAATGAAAACTTATACTTTGTTTCGGTCGAGTTCCCCATTCAAATGCATGTAACAGTGAGAAACGCACTGTCTTGGCGAAAGAAAGCGTTTTTGTACAACTTCATATAAATAGCTGTAACTTTTGATAGAAGACTCAGACAAACATGTTTATGGCTTTATCTTATAGAACTCAAGGTCTCCGTGCTGGGAAAACAGGTTTTGCAGCTGTTTGAGCTAAGATTTCCAAGTTATTCACATAATGAAAACTTATACTTTGTTTCGGTCGAGTTCCCCATTCAAATGCATGTAACAGTGAGAAACGCACTGTCTTGGCGAAAGAAAGCGGTTTTGTACAACTTCATATGAATAGCTGTAACTTTTGATAGAAGACTCGGATACACATGTTTATGGCTTTATCTTATAGAACTCAAGGTTCCCGTGCTGGGCAAACAGGTTTTGCAGCTGTTTGAGCTAAGATTTCCAAGTTATTCACATAATGAAAACCTATACTTTGTTTCGGTCGAGTTCCCCATTCAAATGCATGTAACAGTGAGAAACGCACTGTCTTGGCGAAAGAAAGCGTTTTTGTACAACTTCATAGAAATAGCTGTAACTTTTGATAGAAGACTCGGATACACATGTTTATGGCTTTATCTTATAGAACTCAAGGTCTCCGTGCTGGGCAAACAGGTTTTGCAGCTGTTTGAGCTAAGATTTCCAAGTTATTCACATAATGAAAACCTATACTTTGTTTCGGTCAAGTTCCCCATTCAAAATGCATGTAACAGTGAGAAACACACTGTCTTGGCGAAAGAAAACGTTTTTGTACAACTTCATAGAAATAGCTGTAACTTTTGATAGAAGACTCAGACAAACATGTTTATGGCCTTATATTATAGAACTCAAGGTCTCTGTGCTGGGAAAACAGGTTTTGCAGCTGTTTGAGCTAATATTTCCAAGTTATTCACATAATGAAAACGTATACTTTGTTTCAGTCGAGTTCCCCATTCAAATGCATGTAACAGTGAGAAACGCACTGTCTTGGCGAAAGAAAGCGTTTTTGTACAACTTCATAGAAATAGCTGTAACTTTTGATAGAAGACTCGGATACACATGTTTATGGCTTTATCTTATAGAACTCAAGGTCTCCGTGCTGGGCCAACAGGTTTTGCAGCTGTTTGAGCTAAGATTTCCAAGTTATTCACATAATGAAAACCTATACTTTGTTTCGGTCGAGTTCCCCATTCAAAATGCATGTAACAGTGAGAAACGCACTGTCTTGGCGAAAGAAAGCGTTTTTGTACAACTTCATATAAATAGCTGTAACTTTTGATAGAAGACTCAGACAAACATGTTTATGGCTTTATCTTATAGAACTCAAGGTCTACGTGCTGGGAAAACAGGTTTTGCAGCTGTTTGAGCTAAGATTTCCAAGTTATTCACATAATGAAAACCTATACTTTGTTTCGGTCGAGTTCCCCATTCAAAATGCATGTAACAGTGAGAAACACACTGTCTTGGCGAAAGAAAACGTTTTTGTACAACTTCATAGAAATAGCTGTAACTTTTGATAGAAGACTCAGACAAACATGTTTATGGCCTTATATTATAGAACTCAAGGTCTCCGTGCTGGGAAAACAGGTTTTGCAGCTGTTTGAGCTAATATTTCCAAGTTATTCACATAATGAAAACTTATACTTTGTTTCGGTCGAGTTCCCCATTCAAATGCATGTAACAGTGAGAAACGCACTGTCTTGGCGAAAGAAAGCGTTTTTGTACAACTTCATAGAAATAGCTGTAACTTTTGATAGAAGACTCGGATACACATGTTTATGGCTTTATCTTATAGAACTCAAGGTCTCCGTGCTGGGCAAACAGGTTTTGCAGCTGTTTGAGCTAAGATTTCCAAGTTATTCACATAATGAAAACTTATACTTTGTTTCGGTCGAGTTCCCCATTCAAATGCATGTAACAGTGAGAAACGCACTGTCTTGGCGAAAGAAAGCGTTTTTGTACAACTTCATATGAATAGCTGTAACTTTTGATAGAAGACTCGGATACACATGTTTATGGCTTTATCTTATAGAACTCAAGGTTCCCGTGCTGGGAAAACAGGTTTTGCAGCTGTTTGAGCTAAGATTTCCAAGTTATTCACATAATGAAAACTTATACTTTGTTTCGGTCGAGTTCCCCATTCAAATGCATGTAACAGTGAGAAACGCACTGTCTTGGCGAAAGAAAGCGTTTTTGTACAACTTCATATAAATAGCTGTAACTTTTGATAGAAGACTCAGACAAACATGTTTATGGCTTTATCTTATAGAACTCAAGGTCTCCGTGCTGGGAAAACAGGTTTTGCAGCTGTTTGAGCTAAGATTTCCAAGTTATTCACATAATGAAAACTTATACTTTGTTTCGGTCGAGTTCCCCATTCAAATGCATGTAACAGTGAGAAACGCACTGACTTGGCGAAAGAAAGCGTTTTTGTACAACTTCATATGAATAGCTGTAACTTTTGATAGAAGACTCGGATACACATGTTTATGGCTTTATCTTATAGAACTCAAGGTTCCCGTGCTGGGCAAACAGGTTTTGCAGCTGTTTGAGCTAAGATTTCCAAGTTATTCACATAATGAAAACCTATACTTTGTTTCGGTCGAGTTCCCCATTCAAAATGCATGTAACAGTGAGAAACGCACTGTCTTGGCGAAAGAAAGCGTTTTTGTACAACTTCATAGAAATAGCTGTAACTTTTGATAGAAGACTCAGACAAACATGTTTATGGCCTTATATTATAGAACTCAAGGTCTACGTGCTGGGAAAACAGGTTTTGCAGCTGTTTGAGCTAATATTTCCAAGTTATTCACATAATGAAAACTTATACTTTGTTTCGGTCGAGTTCCCCATTCAAATGCATGTAACAGTGAGAAACGCACTGTCTTGGCGAAAGAAAGCGTTTTTGTACAACTTCATATAGATAGCTGTAACTTTTGATAGAAGACTCGGATACACATGTTTATGGCTTTATCTTATAGAACTCAAGGTCTCCGTGCTGGGAAAACAGGTTTTGCAGCTGTTTGAGCTAAGATTTCCAAGTTATTCACATAATGAAAACCTATACTTTGTTTCGGTCGAGTTCCCCATTCAAAATGCATGTAACAGTGAGAAACGCACTGTCTTGGCGAAAGAAAGCGTTTTTGTACAACTTCATAGAAATAGCTGTAACTTTTGATAGAAGACTCGGATACACATGTTTATGGGTTTATCTTATAGAACTCAAGGTCTCCGTGCTGGGCAAACAGGTTTTGCAGCTGTTTGAGCTAAGATTTCCAAGTTATTCACATAATGAAAACCTATTCTTTGTTTCGGTCGAGTTCCCCATTCAAATGCATGTAACAGTGAGAAACGCACTGTCTTGGCGAAAGAAAGCGTTTTTGTACAACTTCATATAAATAGCTGTAACTTTTGATAGAAGACTCAGACAAACATGTTTATGGCTTTATCTTATAGAACTCAAGGTCTACGTGCTGGGAAAACAGGTTTTGCAGCTGTTTGAGCTAAGATTTCCAAGTTATTCACATAATGAAAACCTATACTTTGTTTCGGTCGAGTTCCCACTTCAAATGCATGTAACAGTGAGAAACGCACTGACTTGGCGAAAGAAAGCGTTTTTGTACAACTTCATATGAATAGCTGTAACTTTTGATAGAAGACTCGGATACACATGTTTATGGCTTTATCTTATAGAACTCAAGGTTCCCGTGCTGGGCAAACAGGTTTTGCAGCTGTTTGAGCTAAGATTTCCAAGTTATTCACATAATGAAAACCTATACTTTGTTTCGGTCGAGTTCCCCATTCAAAATGCATGTAACAGTGAGAAACGCACTGTCTTGGCGAATGAAAGCGTTTTTGTACAACTTCATAGAAATAGCTGTAACTTTTGATAGAAGACTCAGACAAACATGTTTATGGCCTTATATTATAGAACTCAAGGTCTCCGTGCTGGGAAAACAGGTTTTGCAGCTGTTTGAGCTAATATTTCCAAGTTATTCACATAATGAAAACTTATACTTTGTTTCGGTCGAGTTCCCCATTCAAATGCATGTAACAGTGAGAAACGCACTGTCTTGGCGAAAGAAAGCGTTTTTGTACAACTTCATAGAAATAGCTGTAACTTTTGATAGAAGACTCAGACAAACATGTTTATGGCCTTATATTATAGAACTGAAGGTCTCCGTGCTGGGAAAACAGGTTTTGCAGCTGTTTGAGCTAAGATTTCCAAGTTATTCACATAATGAAAACTTATACTTTGTTTCGGTCGAGTTCCCCATTCAAATGCATGTAACAGTGAGAAACGCACTGTCTTGGCGAAAGAAAGCGTTTTTGTACAACTTCATATAGATAGCTGTAACTTTTGATAGAAGACTCGGATACACATGTTTATGGCTTTATCTTATAGAACTCAAGGTCTCCGTGCTGGGAAAACAGGTTTTGCAGCTGTTTGAGCTAAGATTTCCAAGTTATTCACATAATGAAAACCTATACTTTGTTTCGGTCGAGTTCCCCATTCAAAATGCATGTAACAGTGAGAAACGCACTGTCTTGGCGAAAGAAAGCGTTTTTGTACAACTTCATAGAAATAGCTGTAACTTTTGATAGAAGACTCTGATACACATGTTTATGGGTTTATCTTATAGAACTCAAGGTCTCCGTGCTGGGCAAACAGGTTTTGCAGCTGTTTGAGCTAAGATTTCCAAGTTATTCACATAATGAAAACCTATTCTTTGTTTCGGTCGAGTTCCCCATTCAAAATGCATGTAACAGTGAGAAACGCACTGTCTTGGCGAAAGAAAGCGTTTTTGTACAACTTCATAGAAATAGCTGTAACTTTTGATAGAAGACTCGGATACACATGTTTATGGGTTTATCTTATAGAACTCAAGGTCTCCGTGCTGGGCAAACAGGTTTTGCAGCTGTTTGAGCTAAGATTTCCAAGTTATTCACATAATGAAAACCTATACTTTGTTTCGGTCGAGTTCCCCATTCAAAATGCATGTAACAGTGAGAAACGCACTGTCTTGGCGAAAGAAAGCGTTTTTGTACAACTTCATATAAATAGCTGTAACTTTTGATAGAAGACTCAGACAAACATGTTTATGGCTTTATCTTATAGAACTCAAGGTCTACGTGCTGGGAAAACAGGTTTTGCAGCTGTTTGAGCTAAGATTTCCAAGTTATTCACATAATGAAAACTTATACTTTGTTTCGGTCGAGTTCCCCATTCAAATGCATGTAACAGTGAGAAACGCACTGACTTGGCGAAAGAAAGCGTTTTTGTACAACTTCATATGAATAGCTGTAACTTTTGATAGAAGACTCGGATACACATGTTTATGGCTTTATCTTATAGAACTCAAGGTTCCCGTGCTGGGCAAACAGGTTTTGCAGCTGTTTGAGCTAAGATTTCCAAGTTATTCACATAATGAAAACCTATACTTTGTTTCGGTCGAGTTCCCCATTCAAAATGCATGTAACAGTGAGAAACGCACTGTCTTGGCGAAAGAAAGCGTTTTTGTACAACTTCATATAAATAGCTGTAACTTTTGATAGAAGACTCAGACAAACATGTTTATGGCTTTATCTTATAGAACTCAAGGTCTACGTGCTGGGAAAACAGGTTTTGCAGCTGTTTGAGCTAAGATTTCCAAGTTATTCACATAATGAAAACTTATACTTTGTTTCGGTCGAGTTCCCCATTCAAATGCATGTAACAGTGAGAAACGCACTGACTTGGCGAAAGAAAGCGTTTTTGTACAACTTCATATGAATAGCTGTAACTTTTGATAGAAGACTCGGATACACATGTTTATGGCTTTATCTTATAGAACTCAAGGTTCCCGTGCTGGGCAAACAGGTTTTGCAGCTGTTTGAGCTAAGATTTCCAAGTTATTCACATAATGAAAACCTATACTTTGTTTCGGTCGAGTTCCCCATTCAAAATGCATGTAACAGTGAGAAACGCACTGTCTTGGCGAAAGAAAGCGTTTTTGTACAACTTCATAGAAATAGCTGTAACTTTTGATAGAAGACTCAGACAAACATGTTTATGGCCTTATATTATAGAACTCAAGGTCTCCGTGCTGGGAAAACAGGTTTTGCAGCTGTTTGAGCTAATATTTCCAAGTTATTCACATAATGAAAACTTATACTTTGTTTCGGTCGAGTTCCCCATTCAAATGCATGTAACAGTGAGAAACGCACTGTCTTGGCGAAAGAAAGCGTTTTTGTACAACTTCATATAGATAGCTGTAACTTTTGATAGAAGACTCGGATACACATGTTTATGGCTTTATCTTATAGAACTCAAGGTCTCCGTGCTGGGAAAACAGGTTTTGCAGCTGTTTGAGCTAAGATTTCCAAGTTATTCACATAATGAAAACCTATACTTTTTTTTCGGTCGAGTTCCCCATTCAAAATGCATGTAACAGTGAGAAACGCACTGTCTTGGCGAAAGAAAGCGTTTTTGTACAACTTCATAGAAATAGCTGTAACTTTTGATAGAAGACTCGGATACACATGTTTATGGGTTTATCTTATAGAACTCAAGGTCTCCGTGCTGGGAAAACAGGTTTTGCAGCTGTTTGAGCTAAGATTTCCAAGTTATTCACATAATGAAAACCTATACTTTGTTTCGGTCGAGTTCCCCATTCAAAATGCATGTAACAGTGAGAAACACACTGTCTTGGCGAAAGAAAACGTTTTTGTACAACTTCATAGAAATAGCTGTAACTTTTGATAGAAGACTCAGACAAACATGTTTATGGCCTTATATTATAGAACTCAAGGTCTCCGTGCTGGGAAAACAGGTTTTGCAGCTGTTTGAGCTAATATTTCCAAGTTATTCACATAATGAAAACTTATACTTTGTTTCGGTCGAGTTCCCCATTCAAATGCATGTAACAGTGAGAAACGCACTGTCTTGGCGAAAGAAAGCGTTTTTGTACAACTTCATAGAAATAGCTGTAACTTTTGATAGAAGACTCGGATACACATGTTTATGGCTTTATCTTATAGAACTCAAGGTCTCCGTGCTGGGCAAACAGGTTTTGCAGCTGTTTGAGCTAAGATTTCCAAGTTTTTCACATAATGAAAACTTATACTTTGTTTCGGTCGAGTTCCCCATTCAAATGCATGTAACAGTGAGAAACGCACTGTCTTGGCGAAAGAAAGCGTTTTTGTACAACTTCATATGAATAGCTGTAACTTTTGATAGAAGACTCGGATACACATGTTTATGGCTTTATCTTATAGAACTCAAGGTTCCCGTGCTGGGAAAACAGGTTTTGCAGCTGTTTGAGCTAAGATTTCCAAGTTATTCACATAATGAAAACTTATACTTTGTTTCGGTCGAGTTCCCCATTCAAATGCATGTAACAGTGAGAAACGCACTGTCTTGGCGAAAGAAAGCGTTTTTGTACAACTTCATAGAAATAGCTGTAACTTTTGATAGAAGACTCAGACAAACATGTTTATGGCTTTATCTTATAGAACTCAAGGTCTCCGTGCTGGGAAAACAGGTTTTGCAGCTGTTTGAGCTAAGATTTCCAAGTTATTCACATAATGAAAACTTATACTTTGTTTCGGTCGAGTTCCCCATTCAAATGCATGTAACAGTGAGAAACGCACTGACTTGGCGAAAGAAAGCGTTTTTGTACAACTTCATATGAATAGCTGTAACTTTTGATAGAAGACTCGGATACACATGTTTATGGCTTTATCTTATAGAACTCAAGGTCTCCGTGCTGGGAAAACAGGTTTTGCAGCTGTTTGAGCTAAGATTTCCAAGTTATTCACATAATGAAAACCTATACTTTGTTTCGGTCGAGTTCCCCATTCAAAATGCATGTAACAGTGAGAAACACACTGTCTTGGCGAAAGAAAACGTTTTTGTACAACTTCATAGAAATAGCTGTAACTTTTGATAGAAGACTCAGACAAACATGTTTATGGCCTTATATTATAGAACTCAAGGTCTCCGTGCTGGGAAAACAGGTTTTGCAGCTGTTTGAGCTAATATTTCCAAGTTATTCACATAATGAAAACTTATACTTTGTTTCGGTCGAGTTCCCCATTCAAATGCATGTAACAGTGAGAAACGCACTGTCTTGGCGAAAGAAAGCGTTTTTGTACAACTTCATAGAAATAGCTGTAACTTTTGATAGAAGACTCGGATACACATGTTTATGGCTTTATCTTATAGAACTCAAGGTCTCCGTGCTGGGCAAACAGGTTTTGCAGCTGTTTGAGCTAAGATTTCCAAGTTATTCACATAATGAAAACTTATACTTTGTTTCGGTCGAGTTCCCCATTCAAATGCATGTAACAGTGAGAAACGCACTGTCTTGGCGAAAGAAAGCGTTTTTGTACAACTTCATATGAATAGCTGTAACTTTTGATAGAAGACTCGGATACACATGTTTATGGCTTTATCTTATAGAACTCAAGGTTCCCGTGCTGGGAAAACAGGTTTTGCAGCTGTTTGAGCTAAGATTTCCAAGTTATTCACATAATGAAAACTTATACTTTGTTTCGGTCGAGTTCCCCATTCAAATGCATGTAACAGTGAGAAACGCACTGTCTTGGCGAAAGAAAGCGTTTTTGTACAACTTCATAGAAATAGCTGTAACTTTTGATAGAAGACTCAGACAAACATGTTTATGGCTTTATCTTATAGAACTCAAGGTCTCCGTGCTGGGAAAACAGGTTTTGCAGCTGTTTGAGCTAAGATTTCCAAGTTATTCACATAATGAAAACTTATACTTTGTTTCGGTCGAGTTCCCCATTCAAATGCATGTAACAGTGAGAAACGCACTGACTTGGCGAAAGAAAGCGTTTTTGTACAACTTCATATGAATAGCTGTAACTTTTGATAGAAGACTCGGATACACATGTTTATGGCTTTATCTTATAGAACTCAAGGTCTCCGTGCTGGGAAAACAGGTTTTGCAGCTGTTTGAGCTAAGATTTCCAAGTTATTCACATAATGAAAACCTATACTTTGTTTCGGTCGAGTTCCCCATTCAAAATGCATGTAACAGTGAGAAACACACTGTCTTGGCGAAAGAAAACGTTTTTGTACAACTTCATAGAAATAGCTGTAACTTTTGATAGAAGACTCAGACAAACATGTTTATGGCCTTATATTATAGAACTCAAGGTCTCCGTGCTGGGAAAACAGGTTTTGCAGCTGTTTGAGCTAATATTTCCAAGTTATTCACATAATGAAAACTTATACTTTGTTTCGGTCGAGTTCCCCATTCAAATGCATGTAACAGTGAGAAACGCACTGTCTTGGCGAAAGAAAGCGTTTTTGTACAACTTCATAGAAATAGCTGTAACTTTTGATAGAAGACTCGGATACACATGTTTATGGCTTTATCTTATAGAACTCAAGGTCTCCGTGCTGGGCAAACAGGTTTTGCAGCTGTTTGAGCTAAGATTTCCAAGTTATTCACATAATGAAAACTTATACTTTGTTTCGGTCGAGTTCCCCATTCAAATGCATGTAACAGTGAGAAACGCACTGTCTTGGCGAAAGAAAGCGTTTTTGTACAACTTCATATAAATAGCTGTAACTTTTGATAGAAGACTCAGACAAACATGTTTATGGCTTTATCTTATAGAACTCAAGGTCTCCGTGCTGGGAAAACAGGTTTTGCAGCTGTTTGAGCTAAGATTTCCAAGTTATTCACATAATGAAAACTTATACTTTGTTTCGGTCGAGTTCCCCATTCAAATGCATGTAACAGTGAGAAACGCACTGACTTGGCGAAAGAAAGCGTTTTTGTACAACTTCATATGAATAGCTGTAACTTTTGATAGAAGACTCGGATACACATGTTTATGGCTTTATCTTATAGAACTCAAGGTTCCCGTGCTGGGCAAACAGGTTTTGCAGCTGTTTCAGCTAAGATTTCCAAGTTATTCACATAATGAAAACCTATACTTTGTTTCGGTCGAGTTCCCCATTCAAATGCATGTAACAGTGAGAAACGCACTGTCTTGGCGAAAGAAAGCGTTTTTGTACAACTTCATAGAAATAGCTGTAACTTTTGATAGAAGACTCGGATACACATGTTTATGGTTTTATCTTATAGAACTCAAGGTCTCCGTGCTGGGCAAACAGGTTTTGCAGCTGTTTGAGCTAAGATTTCCAAGTTATTCACATAATGAAAACCTATACTTTGTTTCGGTCGAGTTCCCCATTCAAAATGCATGTAACAGTGAGAAACGCACTGTCTTGGCGAAAGAAAGCGTTTTTGTACAACTTCATATAAATAGCTGTAACTTTTGATAGAAGACTCAGACAAACATGTTTATGGCTTTATCTTATAGAACTCAAGGTCTACGTGCTGGGAAAACAGGTTTTGCAGCTGTTTGAGCTAAGATTTCCAAGTTATTCACATAATGAAAACCTATACTTTGTTTCGGTCGAGTTCCCCATTCAAAATGCATGCAACAGTGAGAAACACACTGTCTTGGCGAAAGAAAACGTTTTTGTACAACTTCATAGAAATAGCTGTAACTTTTGATAGAAGACTCAGACAAACATGTTTATGGCCTTATATTATAGAACTCAAGGTCTCTGTGCTGGGAAAACAGGTTTTGCAGCTGTTTGAGCTAATATTTCCAAGTTATTCACATAATGAAAACGTATACTTTGTTTCAGTCGAGTTCCCCATTCAAATGCATGTAACAGTGAGAAACGCACTGTCTTGGCGAAAGAAAGCGTTTTTGTACAACTTCATAGAAATAGCTGTAACTTTTGATAGAAGACTCGGATACACATGTTTATGGCTTTATCTTATAGAACTCAAGGTCTCCGTGCTGGGCAAACAGGTTTTGCAGCTGTTTGAGCTAAGATTTCCAAGTTATTCACATAATGAAAACCTATACTTTGTTTCGGTCGAGTTCCCCATTCAAGATGCATGTAACAGTGAGAAACGCACTGTCTTGGCGAAAGAAAGCGTTTTTGTACAACTTCATATGAATAGCTGTAACTTTTGATAGAAGACTCGGATACACATGTTTATGGCTTTATCTTATAGAACTCAAGGTTCCCGTGCTGGGAAAACAGGTTTTGCAGCTGTTTGAGCTAAGATTTCCAAGTTATTCACATAATGAAAACCTATACTTTGTTTCGGTCGAGTTCCCCATTCAAATGCATGTAACAGTGAGAAACGCACTGTCTTGGCGAAAGAAAGCGTTTTTGTACAACTTCATAGAAATAGCTGTAACTTTTGATAGAAGACTCGGATACACATGTTTATTGTTTTATCTTATAGAACTCAAGGTCTCCGTGCTGGGCAAACAGGTTTTGCAGCTGTTTGAGCTAAGATTTCCAAGTTATTCACATAATGAAAACCTATACTTTGTTTCGGTCGAGTTCCCCATTCAAAATGCATGTAACAGTGAGAAACGCACTGTCTTGGCGAAAGAAAGCGTTTTTGTACAACTTCATATAAATAGCTGTAACTTTTGATAGAAGACTCAGACAAACATGTTTATGGCTTTATCTTATAGAACTCAAGGTCTACGTGCTGGGAAAACAGGTTTTGCAGCTGTTTGAGCTAAGATTTCCAAGTTATTCACATAATGAAAACTTATACTTTGTTTCGGTCGAGTTCCCCATTCAAAATGCATGTAACAGTGAGAAACACACTGTCTTGGCGAAAGAAAACGTTTTTGTACAACTTCATAGAAATAGCTGTAACTTTTGATAGAAGACTCAGACAAACATGTTTATGGCCTTATATTATAGAACTCAAGGTCTCTGTGCTGGGAAAACAGGTTTTGCAGCTGTTTGAGCTAATATTTCCAAGTTATTCACATAATGAAAACGTATACTTTGTTTCAGTCGAGTTCCCCATTCAAATGCATGTAACAGTGAGAAACGCACTGTCTTGGCGAAAGAAAGCGTTTTTGTACAACTTCATAGAAATAGCTGTAACTTTTGATAGAAGACTCGGATACACATGTTTATGGCTTTATCTTATAGAACTCAAGGTCTCCGTGCTGGGCAAACAGGTTTTGCAGCTGTTTGAGCTAAGATTTCCAAGTTATTCACATAATGAAAACCTATACTTTGTTTCGGTCGAGTTCCCCATTCAAAATGCATGTAACAGTGAGAAACGCACTGTCTTGGCGAAAGAAAGCGTTTTTGTACAACTTCATATGAATAGCTGTAACTTTTGATAGAAGACTCGGATACACATGTTTATGGCTTTATCTTATAGAACTCAAGGTTCCCGTGCTGGGAAAACAGGTTTTGCAGCTGTTTGAGCTAAGATTTCCAAGTTATTCACATAATGAAAACCTATACTTTGTTTCGGTCGAGTTCCCCATTCAAAATGCATGTAACAGTGAGAAACGCACTGTCTTGGCGAAAGAAAGCGTTTTTGTACAACTTCATAGAAATAGCTGTAACTTTTGATAGAAGACTCAGACAAACATGTTTATGGCCTTATATTATAGAACTCAAGGTCTCCGTGCTGGGAAAACAGGTTTTGCAGCTGTTTGAGCTAATATTTCCAAGTTATTCACATAATGAAAACTTATACTTTGTTTCGGTCGAGTTCCCCATTCAAATGCATGTAACAGTGAGAAACGCACTGTCTTGGCGAAAGAAAGCGTTTTTGTACAACTTCATAGAAATAGCTGTAACTTTTGATAGAAGACTCAGACAAACATGTTTATGGCCTTATATTATAGAACTGAAGGTCTCCGTGCTGGGAAAACAGGTTTTGCAGCTGTTTGAGCTAAGATTTCCAAGTTATTCACATAATGAAAACTTATACTTTGTTTCGGTCGAGTTCCCCATTCAAATGCATGTAACAGTGAGAAACGCACTGTCTTGGCGAAAGAAAGCGTTTTTGTACAACTTCATATAGATAGCTGTAACTTTTGATAGAAGACTCGGATACACATGTTTATGGCTTTATCTTATAGAACTCAAGGTCTCCGTGCTGGGAAAACAGGTTTTGCAGCTGTTTGAGCTAAGATTTCCAAGTTATTCACATAATGAAAACCTATACTTTGTTTCGGTCGAGTTCCCCATTCAAAATGCATGTAACAGTGAGAAACGCACTGTCTTGGCGAAAGAAAGCGTTTTTGTACAACTTCATAGAAATAGCTGTAACTTTTGATAGAAGACTCGGATACACATGTTTATGGGTTTACCTTATAGAACTCAAGGTCTCCGTGCTGGGCAAACAGGTTTTGCAGCTGTTTGAGCTAAGATTTCCAAGTTATTCACATAATGAAAACCTATTCTTTGTTTCGGTCGAGTTCCCCATTCAAATGCATGTAACAGTGAGAAACGCACTGTCTTGGCGAAAGAAAGCGTTTTTGTACAACTTCATATGAATAGCTGTAACTTTTGATAGAAGACTCGGATACACATGTTTATGGCTTTATCTTATAGAACTCAAGGTTCCCGTGCTGGGCAAACAGGTTTTGCAGCTGTTTGAGCTAAGATTTCCAAGTTATTCACATAATGAAAACTTATACTTTGTTTCGGTCGAGTTCCCCATTCAAATGCATGTAACAGTGAGAAACGCACTGTCTTGGCGAAAGAAAGCATTTTTGTACAACTTCATATAAATAGCTGTAACTTTTGATAGAAGACTCAGACAAACATGTTTATGGCTTTATCTTATAGAACTCAAGGTCTCTGTGCTGGGAAAACAGGTTTTGCAGCTGTTTGAGCTAAGATTTCCAAGTTATTCACATAATGAAAACTTATACTTTGTTTCGGTCGAGTTCCCCATTCAAATGCATGTAACAGTGAGAAACGCACTGTCTTGGCGAAAGAAAGCGTTTTTGTACAACTTCATATAAATAGCTGTAACTGTTGATAGAAGACTCAGACAAACATGTTTATGGCTTTATCTTATAGAACTCAAGGTCTACGTGCTGGGAAAACAGGTTTTGCAGCTGTTTGAGCTAAGATTTCCAAGTTATTCACATAATGAAAACCTATACTTTGTTTCGGTCGAGTTCCCCATTCAAAATGCATGTAACAGTGAGAAACACACTGTCTTGGCGAAAGAAAACGTTTTTGTACAACTTCATAGAAATAGCTGTAACTTTTGATAGAAGACTCAGACAAACATGTTTATGGCCTTATATTATAGAACTCAAGGTCTCCGTGCTGGGAAAACAGGTTTTGCAGCTGTTTGAGCTAATATTTCCAAGTTATTCACATAATGAAAACTTATACTTTGTTTCGGTCGAGTTCCCCATTCAAATGCATGTAACAGTGAGAAACGCACTGTCTTGGCGAAAGAAAGCGTTTTTGTACAACTTCATAGAAATAGCTGTAACTTTTGATAGAAGACTCGGATACACATGTTTATGGCTTTATCTTATAGAACTCAAGGTCTCCGTGCTGGGCAAACAGGTTTTGCAGCTGTTTGAGCTAAGATTTCCAAGTTATTCACATAATGAAAACTTATACTTTGTTTCGGTCGAGTTCCCCATTCAAATGCATGTAACAGTGAGAAACGCACTGTCTTGGCGAAAGAAAGCGTTTTTGTACAACTTCATATGAATAGCTGTAACTTTTGATAGAAGACTCGGATACACATGTTTATGGCTTTATCTTATAGAACTCAAGGTTCCCGTGCTGGGAAAACAGGTTTTGCAGCTGTTTGAGCTAAGATTTCCAAGTTATTCACATAATGAAAACTTATACTTTGTTTCGGTCGAGTTCCCCATTCAAATGCATGTAACAGTGAGAAACGCACTGTCTTGGCGAAAGAAAGCGTTTTTGTACAACTTCATATAAATAGCTGTAACTTTTGATAGAAGACTCAGACAAACATGTTTATGGCTTTATCTTATAGAACTCAAGGTCTCCGTGCTGGGAAAACAGGTTTTGCAGCTGTTTGAGCTAAGATTTCCAAGTTATTCACATAATGAAAACTTATACTTTGTTTCGGTCGAGTTCCCCATTCAAATGCATGTAACAGTGAGAAACGCACTGTCTTGGCGAAAGAAAGCGTTTTTGTACAACTTCATATAAATAGCTGTAACTTTTGATAGAAGACTCAGACAAACATGTTTATGGCTTTATCTTATAGAACTCAAGGTCTCCGTGCTGGGAAAACAGGTTTTGCAGCTGTTTGAGCTAAGATTTCCAAGTTATTCACATAATGAAAACTTATACTTTGTTTCGGTCGAGTTCCCCATTCAAATGCATGTAACAGTGAGAAACGCACTGTCTTGGCGAAAGAAAGCGTTTTTGTACAACTTCATATAAATAGCTGTAACTTTTGATAGAAGACTCAGACAAACATGTTTATGGCTTTATCTTATAGAACTCAAGGTCTCCGTGCTGGGAAAACAGGTTTTGCAGCTGTTTGAGCTAAGATTTCCAAGTTATTCACATAATGAAAACTTATACTTTGTTTCGGTCGAGTTCCCCATTCAAATGCATGTAACAGTGAGAAACGCACTGTCTTGGCGAAAGAAAGCGTTTTTGTACAACTTCATATGAATAGCTGTAACTTTTGATAGAAGACTCGGATACACATGTTTATGGCTTTATCTTATAGAACTCAAGGTTCCGGTGCTGGGAAAACAGGTTTTGCAGCTGTTTGAGCTAAGATTTCCAAGTTATTCACATAATGAAAACTTATACTTTGTTTCGGTCGAGTTCCCCATTCAAATGCATGTAACAGTGAGAAACGCACTGTCTTGGCGAAAGAAAGCGTTTTTGTACAACTTCATATAAATAGCTGTAACTTTTGATAGAAGACTCGGATACACATGTTTATGGCTTTATCTTATAGAACTCAAGGTTCCCGTGCTGGGCAAACAGGTTTTGCAGCTGTTTGAGCTAAGATTTCCAAGTTATTCACATAATGAAAACCTATACTTTGTTTCGGTCGAGTTCCCCATTCAAAATGCATGTAACAGTGAGAAATGCACTGTCTTGGCGAAAGAAAGCGTTTTTGTACAACTTCATATGAAATAGCTGTAACTTTTGATAGAAGACTCGGATACACATGTTTATGGCTTTATCTTATAGAACTCAAGGTTCCCGTGCTGGGAAAACAGGTTTTGCAGCTGTTTGAGCTAAGATTTCCAAGTTATTCACATAATGAAAACTTATACTTTGTTTCGGTCGAGTTCCCCATTCAAATGCATGTAACAGTGAGAAACGCACTGTCTTGGCGAAAGAAAGCGTTTTTGTACAACTTCATAGAAATAGCTGTAACTTTTGATAGAAGACTCAGACAAACATGTTTATGGCTTTATCTTATAGAACTCAAGGTCTCCGTGCTGGGAAAACAGGTTTTGCAGCTGTTTGAGCTAAGATTTCCAAGTTATTCACATAATGAAAACTTATACTTTGTTTCGGTCGAGTTCCCCATTCAAATGCATGTAACAGTGAGAAACGCACTGTCTTGGCGAAAGAAAGCGTTTTTGTACAACTTCATATAAATAGCTGTAACTTTTGATAGAAGACTCAGACAAACATGTTTATGGCTTTATCTTATAGAACTCAAGGTCTCCGTGCTGGGAAAACAGGTTTTGCAGCTGTTTGAGCTAAGATTTCCAAGTTATTCACATAATGAAAACCTATACTTTGTTTCGGTCGAGTTCCCCATTCAAAATGCATGTAACAGTGAGAAACACACTGTCTTGGCGAAAGAAAACGTTTTTGTACAACTTCATAGAAATAGCTGTAACTTTTGATAGAAGACTCAGACAAACATGTTTATGGCCTTATATTATAGAACTCAAGGTCTCCGTGCTGGGAAAACAGGTTTTGCAGCTGTTTGAGCTAATATTTCCAAGTTATTCACATAATGAAAACTTATACTTTGTTTCGGTCGAGTTCCCCATTCAAATGCATGTAACAGTGAGAAACGCACTGTCTTGGCGAAAGAAAGCGTTTTTGTACAACTTCATAGAAATAGCTGTAACTTTTGATAGAAGACTCGGATACACATGTTTATGGCTTTATCTTATAGAACTCAAGGTCTCCGTGCTGGGCAAACAGGTTTTGCAGCTGTTTGAGCTAAGATTTCCAAGTTATTCACATAATGAAAACTTATACTTTGTTTCGGTCGAGTTCCCCATTCAAATGCATGTAACAGTGAGAAACGCACTGTCTTGGCGAAAGAAAGCGTTTTTGTACAACTTCATATGAATAGCTGTAACTTTTGATAGAAGACTCGGATACACATGTTTATGGCTTTATCTTATAGAACTCAAGGTTCCCGTGCTGGGAAAACAGGTTTTGCAGCTGTTTGAGCTAAGATTTCCAAGTTATTCACATAATGAAAACTTATACTTTGTTTCGGTCGAGTTCCCCATTCAAATGCATGTAACAGTGAGAAACGCACTGTCTTGGCGAAAGAAAGCGTTTTTGTACAACTTCATATAAATAGCTGTAACTTTTGATAGAAGACTCAGACAAACATGTTTATGGCTTTATCTTATAGAACTCAAGGTTCCCGTGCTGGGAAAACAGGTTTTGCAGCTGTTTGAGCTAAGATTTCCAAGTTATTCACATAATGAAAACTTATACTTTGTTTCGGTCGAGTTCCCCATTCAAATGCATGTAACAGTGAGAAACGCACTGTCTTGGCGAAAGAAAGCGTTTTTGTACAACTTCATATAAATAGCTGTAACTTTTGATAGAAGACTCAGACAAACATGTTTATGGCTTTATCTTATAGAACTCAAGGTCTCCGTGCTGGGAAAACAGGTTTTGCAGCTGTTTGAGCTAAGATTTCCAAGTTATTCACATAATGAAAACTTATACTTTGTTTCGGTCGAGTTCCCCATTCAAATGCATGTAACAGTGAGAAACGCACTGTCTTGGCGAAAGAAAGCGTTTTTGTACAACTTCATATGAATAGCTGTAACTTTTGATAGAAGACTCGGATACACATGTTTATGGCTTTATCTTATAGAACTCAAGGTTCCGGTGCTGGGAAAACAGGTTTTGCAGCTGTTTGAGCTAAGATTTCCAAGTTATTCACATAATGAAAACTTATACTTTGTTTCGGTCGAGTTCCCCATTCAAATGCATGTAACAGTGAGAAACGCACTGTCTTGGCGAAAGAAAGCGTTTTTGTACAACTTCATATAAATAGCTGTAACTTTTGATAGAAGACTCGGATACACATGTTTATGGCTTTATCTTATAGAACTCAAGGTTCCCGTGCTGGGCAAACAGGTTTTGCAGCTGTTTGAGCTAAGATTTCCAAGTTATTCACATAATGAAAACCTATACTTTGTTTCGGTCGAGTTCCCCATTCAAAATGCATGTAACAGTGAGAAATGCACTGTCTTGGCGAAAGAAAGCGTTTTTGTACAACTTCATATGAAATAGCTGTAACTTTTGATAGAAGACTCGGATACACATGTTTATGGCTTTATCTTATAGAACTCAAGGTTCCCGTGCTGGGAAAACAGGTTTTGCAGCTGTTTGAGCTAAGATTTCCAAGTTATTCACATAATGAAAACTTATACTTTGTTTCGGTCGAGTTCCCCATTCAAATGCATGTAACAGTGAGAAACGCACTGTCTTGGCGAAAGAAAGCGTTTTTGTACAACTTCATATAAATAGCTGTAACTTTTGATAGAAGACTCAGGCAAACATGTTTATGGCTTTATCTTATAGAACTCAAGGTCTCCGTGCTGGGAAAACAGGTTTTGCAGCTGTTTGAGCTAAGATTTCCAAGTTATTCACATAATGAAAACTTATACTTTGTTTCGGTCGAGTTCCCCATTCAAATGCATGTAACAGTGAGAAACGCACTGTCTTGGCGAAAGAAAGCGTTTTTGTACAACTTCATATAAATAGCTGTAACTTTTGATAGAAGACTCAGACAAACATGTTTATGGCTTTATCTTATAGAACTCAAGGTCTCCGTGCTGGGAAAACAGGTTTTGCAGCTGTTTGAGCTAAGATTTCCAAGTTATTCACATAATGAAAACTTATACTTTGTTTCGGTCGAGTTCCCCATTCAAATGCATGTAACAGTGAGAAACGCACTGTCTTGGCGAAAGAAAGCGTTTTTGTACAACTTCATAGAAATAGCTGTAACTTTTGATAGAAGACTCGGATACACATGTTTATGGCTTTATCTTATAGAACTCAAGGTCTCCGTGCTGGGCAAACAGGTTTTGCAGCTGTTTGAGCTAAGATTTCCAAGTTATTCACATAATGAAAACTTATACTTTGTTTCGGTCGAGTTCCCCATTCAAATGCATGTAACAGTGAGAAACGCACTGTCTTGGCGAAAGAAAGCGTTTTTGTACAACTTCATATGAATAGCTGTAACTTTTGATAGAAGACTCGGATACACGTTTATGGCTTTATCTTATAGAACTCAAGGTTCCCGTGCTGGGAAAACAGGTTTTGCAGCTGTTTGAGCTAAGATTTCCAAGTTATTCACATAATGAAAACTTATACTTTGTTTCGGTCGAGTTCCCCATTCAAATGCATGTAACAGTGAGAAACGCACTGTCTTGGCGAAAGAAAGCGTTTTTGTACAACTTCATATAAATAGCTGTAACTTTTGATAGAAGACTCAGACAAACATGTTTATGGCTTTATCTTATAGAACTCAAGGTCTCCGTGCTGGGAAAACAGGTTTTGCAGCTGTTTGAGCTAAGATTTCCAAGTTATTCACATAATGAAAACTTATACTTTGTTTCGGTCGAGTTCCCCATTCAAATGCATGTAACAGTGAGAAACGCACTGTCTTGGCGAAAGAAAGCGTTTTTGTACAACTTCATATAAATAGCTGTAACTTTTGATAGAAGACTCAGACAAACATGTTTATGGCTTTATCTTATAGAACTCAAGGTCTCCGTGCTGGGAAAACAGGTTTTGCAGCTGTTTGAGCTAAGATTTCCAAGTTATTCACATAATGAAAACTTATACTTTGTTTCGGTCGAGTTCCCCATTCAAATGCATGTAACAGTGAGAAACGCACTGTCTTGGCGAAAGAAAGCGTTTTTGTACAACTTCATATAAATAGCTGTAACTTTTGATAGAAGACTCAGACAAACATGTTTATGGCTTTATCTTATAGAACTCAAGGTCTCCGTGCTGGGAAAACAGGTTTTGCAGCTGTTTGAGCTAAGATTTCCAAGTTATTCACATAATGAAAACTTATACTTTGTTTCGGTCGAGTTCCCCATTCAAATGCATGTAACAGTGAGAAACGCACTGTCTTGGCGAAAGAAAGCGTTTTTGTACAACTTCATATGAATAGCTGTAACTTTTGATAGAAGACTCGGATACACATGTTTATGGCTTTATCTTATAGAACTCAAGGTTCCCGTGCTGGGAAAACAGGTTTTGCAGCTGTTTGAGCTAAGATTTCCAAGTTATTCACATAATGAAAACTTATACTTTGTTTCGGTCGAGTTCCCCATTCAAATGCATGTAACAGTGAGAAACGCACTGTCTTGGCGAAAGAAAGCGTTTTTGTACAACTTCATATAAATAGCTGTAACTTTTGATAGAAGACTCGGATACACATGTTTATGGCTTTATCTTATAGAACTCAAGGTTCCCGTGCTGGGCAAACAGGTTTTGCAGCTGTTTGAGCTAAGATTTCCAAGTTATTCACATAATGAAAACCTATACTTTGTTTCGGTCGAGTTCCCCATTCAAATGCATGTAACAGTGAGAAACGCACTGTCTTGGCGAAAGAAAGCGTTTTTGTACAACTTCATATAAATAGCTGTAACTTTTGATAGAAGACTCAGACAAACATGTTTATGGCTTTATCTTATAGAACTCAAGGTCTCCGTGCTGGGAAAACAGGTTTTGCAGCTGTTTGAGCTAAGATTTCCAAGTTATTCACATAATGAAAACTTATACTTTGTTTCGGTCGAGTTCCCCATTCAAATGCATGTAACAGTGAGAAACGCACTGTCTTGGCGAAAGAAAGCGTTTTTGTACAACTTCATATAAATAGCTGTAACTTTTGATAGAAGACTCAGACAAACATGTTTATGGCTTTATCTTATAGAACTCAAGGTCTCCGTGCTGGGAAAACAGGTTTTGCAGCTGTTTGAGCTAAGATTTCCAAGTTATTCACATAATGAAAACTTATACTTTGTTTCGGTCGAGTTCCCCATTCAAATGCATGTAACAGTGAGAAACGCACTGTCTTGGCGAAAGAAAGCGTTTTTGTACAACTTCATAGAAATAGCTGTAACTTTTGATAGAAGACTCGGATACACATGTTTATGGCTTTATCTTATAGAACTCAAGGTCTCCGTGCTGGGCAAACAGGTTTTGCAGCTGTTTGAGCTAAGATTTCCAAGTTATTCACATAATGAAAACTTATACTTTGTTTCGGTCGAGTTCCCCATTCAAATGCATGTAACAGTGAGAAACGCACTGTCTTGGCGAAAGAAAGCGTTTTTGTACAACTTCATATGAATAGCTGTAACTTTTGATAGAAGACTCGGATACACGTTTATGGCTTTATCTTATAGAACTCAAGGTTCCCGTGCTGGGAAAACAGGTTTTGCAGCTGTTTGAGCTAAGATTTCCAAGTTATTCACATAATGAAAACTTATACTTTGTTTCGGTCGAGTTCCCCATTCAAATGCATGTAACAGTGAGAAACGCACTGTCTTGGCGAAAGAAAGCGTTTTTGTACAACTTCATATAAATAGCTGTAACTTTTGATAGAAGACTCAGACAAACATGTTTATGGCTTTATCTTATAGAACTCAAGGTCTCCGTGCTGGGAAAACAGGTTTTGCAGCTGTTTGAGCTAAGATTTCCAAGTTATTCACATAATGAAAACTTATACTTTGTTTCGGTCGAGTTCCCCATTCAAATGCATGTAACAGTGAGAAACGCACTGTCTTGGCGAAAGAAAGCGTTTTTGTACAACTTCATATAAATAGCTGTAACTTTTGATAGAAGACTCAGACAAACATGTTTATGGCTTTATCTTATAGAACTCAAGGTCTCCGTGCTGGGAAAACAGGTTTTGCAGCTGTTTGAGCTAAGATTTCCAAGTTATTCACATAATGAAAACTTATACTTTGTTTCGGTCGAGTTCCCCATTCAAATGCATGTAACAGTGAGAAACGCACTGTCTTGGCGAAAGAAAGCGTTTTTGTACAACTTCATATAAATAGCTGTAACTTTTGATAGAAGACTCAGACAAACATGTTTATGGCTTTATCTTATAGAACTCAAGGTCTCCGTGCTGGGAAAACAGGTTTTGCAGCTGTTTGAGCTAAGATTTCCAAGTTATTCACATAATGAAAACTTATACTTTGTTTCGGTCGAGTTCCCCATTCAAATGCATGTAACAGTGAGAAACGCACTGTCTTGGCGAAAGAAAGCGTTTTTGTACAACTTCATATGAATAGCTGTAACTTTTGATAGAAGACTCGGATACACATGTTTATGGCTTTATCTTATAGAACTCAAGGTTCCGGTGCTGGGAAAACAGGTTTTGCAGCTGTTTGAGCTAAGATTTCCAAGTTATTCACATAATGAAAACTTATACTTTGTTTCGGTCGAGTTCCCCATTCAAATGCATGTAACAGTGAGAAACGCACTGTCTTGGCGAAAGAAAGCGTTTTTGTACAACTTCATATAAATAGCTGTAACTTTTGATAGAAGACTCGGATACACATGTTTATGGCTTTATCTTATAGAACTCAAGGTTCCCGTGCTGGGCAAACAGGTTTTGCAGCTGTTTGAGCTAAGATTTCCAAGTTATTCACATAATGAAAACCTATACTTTGTTTCGGTCGAGTTCCCCATTCAAAATGCATGTAACAGTGAGAAATGCACTGTCTTGGCGAAAGAAAGCGTTTTTGTACAACTTCATATGAAATAGCTGTAACTTTTGATAGAAGACTCGGATACACATGTTTATGGCTTTATCTTATAGAACTCAAGGTTCCCGTGCTGGGAAAACAGGTTTTGCAGCTGTTTGAGCTAAGATTTCCAAGTTATTCACATAATGAAAACTTATACTTTGTTTCGGTCGAGTTCCCCATTCAAATGCATGTAACAGTGAGAAACGCACTGTCTTGGCGAAAGAAAGCGTTTTTGTACAACTTCATATAAATAGCTGTAACTTTTGATAGAAGACTCAGACAAACATGTTTATGGCTTTATCTTATAGAACTCAAGGTCTCCGTGCTGGGAAAACAGGTTTTGCAGCTGTTTGAGCTAAGATTTCCAAGTTATTCACATAATGAAAACTTATACTTTGTTTCGGTCGAGTTCCCCATTCAAATGCATGTAACAGTGAGAAACGCACTGTCTTGGCGAAAGAAAGCGTTTTTGTACAACTTCATATAAATAGCTGTAACTTTTGATAGAAGACTCAGACAAACATGTTTATGGCTTTATCTTATAGAACTCAAGGTCTCCGTGCTGGGAAAACAGGTTTTGCAGCTGTTTGAGCTAAGATTTCCAAGTTATTCACATAATGAAAACTTATACTTTGTTTCGGTCGAGTTCCCCATTCAAATGCATGTAACAGTGAGAAACGCACTGTCTTGGCGAAAGAAAGCGTTTTTGTACAACTTCATATAAATAGCTGTAACTTTTGATAGAAGACTCAGACAAACATGTTTATGGCTTTATCTTATAGAACTCAAGGTCTCCATGCTGGGAAAACAGGTTTTGCAGCTGTTTGAGCTAAGATTTCCAAGTTATTCACATAATGAAAACTTATACTTTGTTTCGGTCGAGTTCCCCATTCAAATGCATGTAACAGTGAGAAACGCACTGTCTTGGCGAAAGAAAGCGTTTTTGTACAACTTCATAGAAATAGCTGTAACTTTTGATAGAAGACTCGGATACACATGTTTATGGCTTTATCTTATAGAACTCAAGGTCTCCGTGCTGGGCAAACAGGTTTTGCAGCTGTTTGAGCTAAGATTTCCAAGTTATTCACATAATGAAAACTTATACTTTGTTTCGGTCGAGTTCCCCATTCAAATGCATGTAACAGTGAGAAACGCACTGTCTTGGCGAAAGAAAGCGTTTTTGTACAACTTCATATGAATAGCTGTAACTTTTGATAGAAGACTCGGATACACATGTTTATGGCTTTATCTTATAGAACTCAAGGTTCCCGTGCTGGGAAAACAGGTTTTGCAGCTGTTTGAGCTAAGATTTCCAAGTTATTCACATAATGAAAACTTATACTTTGTTTCGGTCGAGTTCCCCATTCAAATGCATGTAACAGTGAGAAACGCACTGTCTTGGCGAAAGAAAGCGTTTTTGTACAACTTCATATAAATAGCTGTAACTTTTGATAGAAGACTCAGACAAACATGTTTATGGCTTTATCTTATAGAACTCAAGGTCTCCGTGCTGGGAAAACAGGTTTTGCAGCTGTTTGAGCTAAGATTTCCAAGTTATTCACATAATGAAAACTTATACTTTGTTTCGGTCGAGTTCCCCATTCAAATGCATGTAACAGTGAGAAACGCACTGTCTTGGCGAAAGAAAGCGTTTTTGTACAACTTCATATAAATAGCTGTAACTTTTGATAGAAGACTCAGACAAACATGTTTATGGCTTTATCTTATAGAACTCAAGGTCTCCGTGCTGGGAAAACAGGTTTTGCAGCTGTTTGAGCTAAGATTTCCAAGTTATTCACATAATGAAAACTTATACTTTGTTTCGGTCGAGTTCCCCATTCAAATGCATGTAACAGTGAGAAACGCACTGTCTTGGCGAAAGAAAGCGTTTTTGTACAACTTCATATAAATAGCTGTAACTTTTGATAGAAGACTCAGACAAACATGTTTATGGCTTTATCTTATAGAACTCAAGGTCTCCATGCTGGGAAAACAGGTTTTGCAGCTGTTTGAGCTAAGATTTCCAAGTTATTCACATAATGAAAACTTATACTTTGTTTCGGTCGAGTTCCCCATTCAAATGCATGTAACAGTGAGAAACGCACTGTCTTGGCGAAAGAAAGCGTTTTTGTACAACTTCATAGAAATAGCTGTAACTTTTGATAGAAGACTCGGATACACATGTTTATGGCTTTATCTTATAGAACTCAAGGTCTCCGTGCTGGGCAAACAGGTTTTGCAGCTGTTTGAGCTAAGATTTCCAAGTTATTCACATAATGAAAACTTATACTTTGTTTCGGTCGAGTTCCCCATTCAAATGCATGTAACAGTGAGAAACGCACTGTCTTGGCGAAAGAAAGCGTTTTTGTACAACTTCATATGAATAGCTGTAACTTTTGATAGAAGACTCGGATACACATGTTTATGGCTTTATCTTATAGAACTCAAGGTTCCCGTGCTGGGAAAACAGGTTTTGCAGCTGTTTGAGCTAAGATTTCCAAGTTATTCACATAATGAAAACTTATACTTTGTTTCGGTCGAGTTCCCCATTCAAATGCATGTAACAGTGAGAAACGCACTGTCTTGGCGAAAGAAAGCGTTTTTGTACAACTTCATATAAATAGCTGTAACTTTTGATAGAAGACTCAGACAAACATGTTTATGGCTTTATCTTATAGAACTCAAGGTCTCCGTGCTGGGAAAACAGGTTTTGCAGCTGTTTGAGCTAAGATTTCCAAGTTATTCACATAATGAAAACTTATACTTTGTTTCGGTCGAGTTCCCCATTCAAATGCATGTAACAGTGAGAAACGCACTGTCTTGGCGAAAGAAAGCGTTTTTGTACAACTTCATATAAATAGCTGTAACTTTTGATAGAAGACTCAGACAAACATGTTTATGGCTTTATCTTATAGAACTCAAGGTCTCCGTGCTGGGAAAACAGGTTTTGCAGCTGTTTGAGCTAAGATTTCCAAGTTATTCACATAATGAAAACTTATACTTTGTTTCGGTCGAGTTCCCCATTCAAAATGCATGTAACAGTGAGAAACACACTGTCTTGGCGAAAGAAAACGTTTTTGTACAACTTCATAGAAATAGCTGTAACTTTTGATAGAAGACTCAGACAAACATGTTTATGGCCTTATATTATAGAACTCAAGGTTCCCGTGCTGGGCAAACAGGTTTTGCAGCTGTTTGAGCTAAGATTTCCAAGTTATTCACATAATGAAAACTTATACTTTGTTTCGGTCGAGTTCCCCATTCAAATGCATGTAACAGTGAGAAACGCACTGTCTTGGCGAAAGAAAGCCTTTTTGTACAACTTCATATGAATAGCTGTAACTTTTGATAGAAGACTCGGATACACATGTTTATGGCTTTATCTTATAGAACTCAAGGTTCCGGTGCTGGGAAAACAGGTTTTGCAGCTGTTTGAGCTAAGATTTCCAAGTTATTCACATAATGAAAACTTATACTTTGTTTCGGTCGAGTTCCCCATTCAAATGCATGTAACAGTGAGAAACGCACTGTCTTGGCGAAAGAAAGCGTTTTTGTACAACTTCATATAAATAGCTGTAACTTTTGATAGAAGACTCGGATACACATGTTTATGGCTTTATCTTATAGAACTCAAGGTTCCCGTGCTGGGCAAACAGGTTTTGCAGCTGTTTGAGCTAAGATTTCCAAGTTATTCACATAATGAAAACCTATACTTTGTTTCGGTCGAGTTCCCCATTCAAAATGCATGTAACAGTGAGAAATGCACTGTCTTGGCGAAAGAAAGCGTTTTTGTACAACTTCATATGAAATAGCTGTAACTTTTGATAGAAGACTTGGATACACATGTTTATGGCTTTATCTTATAGAACTCAAGGTTCCCGTGCTGGGAAAACAGGTTTTGCAGCTGTTTGAGCTAAGATTTCCAAGTTATTCACATAATGAAAACTTATACTTTGTTTCGGTCGAGTTCCCCATTCAAATGCATGTAACAGTGAGAAACGCACTGTCTTGGCGAAAGAAAGCGTTTTTGTACAACTTCATATAAATAGCTGTAACTTTTGATAGAAGACTCAGACAAACATGTTTATGGCTTTATCTTATAGAACTCAAGGTCTCCGTGCTGGGAAAACAGGTTTTGCAGCTGTTTGAGCTAAGATTTCCAAGTTATTCACATAATGAAAACTTATACTTTGTTTCGGTCGAGTTCCCCATTCAAATGCATGTAACAGTGAGAAACGCACTGTCTTGGCGAAAGAAAGCGTTTTTGTACAACTTCATATGAATAGCTGTAACTTTTGATAGAAGACTCGGATACACATGTTTATGGCTTTATCTTATAGAACTCAAGGTTCCCGTGCTGGGAAAACAGGTTTTGCAGCTGTTTGAGCTAAGATTTCCAAGTTATTCACATAATGAAAACTTATACTTTGTTTCGGTCGAGTTCCCCATTCAAAATGCATGTAACAGTGAGAAATGCACTGTCTTGGCGAAAGAAAGCGTTTTTGTACAACTTCATAGAAATAGCTGTAACTTTTGATAGAAGACTCGGATACACATGTTTATGGCTTTATCTTATAGAACTCAAGGTCTCCGTGCTGGGCAAACAGGTTTTGCAGCTGTTTGAGCTAAGATTTCCAAGTTATTCACATAATGAAAACCTATACTTTGTTTCGGTCGAGTTCCCCATTCAAAATGCATGTAACAGTGAGAAACGCACTGTCTTGGCGAAAGAAAACGTTTTTGTACAACTTCATAGAAATAGCTGTAACTTTTGATAGAAGACTCAGACAAACATGTTTATGGCTTTATTTTATAGAACTCAAGGTCTACGTGCTGGGAAAACAGGTTTTGCAGATGTTTGAGCTAAGATTTCCAAGTTATTCACATAATGAAAACCTATACTTTGTTTCGGTCGAGTTCCCCATTCAAAATGCATGTAACAGTGAGAAACACACTGTCTTGGCGAAAGAAAACGTTTTTGTACAACTTCATAGAAATAGCTGTAACTTTTGATGGAAGACTCAGACAAACATGTTTATGGCCTTATATTATAGAACTCAAGGTCTCTGTGCTGGGAAAACAGGTTTTGCAGCTGTTTGAGCTAATATTTCCAAGTTATTCACATAATGAAAACTTATACTTTGTTTCGGTCGAGTTCCCCATTCAAATGCATGTAACAGTGAGAAACGCACTGTCTTGGCGAAAGAAAGCGTTTTTGTACAACTTCATAGAAATAGCTGTAACTTTTGATAGAAGACTCGGATACACATGTTTATGGCTTTATCTTATAGAACTCAAGGTTCCCGTGCTGGGAAAACAGGTTTTGCAGCTGTTTGAGCTAAGATTTCCAAGTTATTCACATAATGAAAACTTATACTTTGTTTCGGTCGAGTTCCCCATTCAAATGCATGTAACAGTGAGAAACGCACTGTCTTGGCGAAAGAAAGCGTTTTTGTACAACTTCATATAAATAGCTGTAACTTTTGATAGAAGACTCGGACAAACATGTTTATGGCTTTATCTTATAGAACTCAAGGTCTCCGTGCTGGGAAAACAGGTTTTGCAGCTGTTTGAGCTAAGATTTCCAAGTTATTCACATAATGAAAACTTATACTTTGTTTCGGTCAAGTTCCCCATTCAAATGCATGTAACAGTGAGAAACGCACTGTCTTGGCGAAAGAAAGCGTTTTTGTACAACTTCATATGAATAGCTGTAACTTTTGATAGAAGACTCGGATACACATGTTTATGGCTTTATCTTATAGAACTCAAGGTTCCCGTGCTGGGAAAACAGGTTTTGCAGCTGTTTGAGCTAAGATTTCCAAGTTATTCACATAATGAAAACTTATACTTTGTTTCGGTCGAGTTCCCCATTCAAAATGCATGTAACAGTGAGAAATGCACTGTCTTGGCGAAAGAAAGCGTTTTTGTACAACTTCATAGAAATAGCTGTAACTTTTGATAGAAGACTCGGATACACATGTTTATGGCTTTATCTTATAGAACTCAAGGTCTCCGTGCTGGGCAAACAGGTTTTGCAGCTGTTTGAGCTAAGATTTCCAAGTTATTCACATAATGAAAACCTATACTTTGTTTCGGTCGAGTTCCCCATTCAAAATGCATGTAACAGTGAGAAACGCACTGTCTTGGCGAAAGAAAGCGTTTTTGTACAACTTCATATAAATAGCTGTAACTTTTGATAGAAGACTCAGACAAACATGTTTATGGCTTTATTTTATAGAACTCAAGGTCTACGTGCTGGGAAAACAGGTTTTGCAGATGTTTGAGCTAAGATTTCCAAGTTATTCACATAATGAAAACCTATACTTTGTTTCGGTCGAGTTCCCCATTCAAAATGCATGTAACAGTGAGAAACACACTGTCTTGGCGAAAGAAAACGTTTTTGTACAACTTCATAGAAATAGCTGTAACTTTTGATGGAAGACTCAGACAAACATGTTTATGGCCTTATATTATAGAACTCAAGGTCTCTGTGCTGGGAAAACAGGTTTTGCAGCTGTTTGAGCTAAGATTTCCAAGTTATTCACATAATGAAAACTTATACTTTGTTTCGGTCGAGTTCCCCATTCAAATGCATGTAACAGTGAGAAACGCACTGTCTTGGCGAAAGAAAGCGTTTTTGTACAACTTCATAGAAATAGCTGTAACTTTTGATAGAAGACTCGGATACACATGTTTATGGCTTTATCTTATAGAACTCAAGGTCTCCGTGCTGGGCAAACAGGTTTTGCAGCTGTTTGAGCTAAGATTTCCAAGTTATTCACATAATGAAAACCTATACTTTGTTTCGGTCGAGTTCCCCATTCAAAATGCATGTAACAGTGAGAAACGCACTGTCTTGGCGAAAGAAAGCGTTTTTGTACAACTTCATATGAATAGCTGTAACTTTTGATAGAAGACTCAGACAAACATGTTTATGGCTTTATCTTATAGAACTCAAGGTCTACGTGCTGGGAAAACAGGTTTTGCAGATGTTTGAGCTAAGATTTCCAAGTTATTCACATAATGAAAACTTATACTTTGTTTCGGTCGAGTTCCCCATTCAAATGCATGTAACAGTGAGAAACGCACTGTCTTGGCGAAAGAAAGCGTTTTTGTACAACTTCATATGAATAGCTGTAACTTTTGATAGAAGACTCGGATACACATGTTTATGGCTTTATCTTATAGAACTCAAGGTCTCCGTGCTGGGAAAACAGGTTTTGCAGCTGTTTGAGCTAAGATTTCCAAGTTATTCACATAATGAAAACTTATACTTTGTTTCGGTCGAGTTCCCCATTCAAATGCATGTAACAGTGAGAAACGCACTGTCTTGGCGAAAGAAAGCGTTTTTGTACAACTTCATATAAATAGCTGTAACTTTTGATAGAAGACTCGGATACACATGTTTATGGCTTTATCTTATAGAACTCAAGGTTCCCGTGCTGGGCAAACAGGTTTTGCAGCTGTTTGAGCTAAGATTTCCAAGTTATTCACATAATGAAAACCTATACTTTGTTTCGGTCGAGTTCCCCATTCAAAATGCATGTAACAGTGAGAAATGCACTGTCTTGGCGAAAGAAAGCGTTTTTGTACAACTTCATAGAAATAGCTGTAACTTTTGATAGAAGACTCGGATACACATGTTTATGGCTTTATCTTATAGAACTCAAGGTCTCCGTGCTGGGCAAACAGGTTTTGCAGCTGTTTGAGCTAAGATTTCCAAGTTATTCACATAATGAAAACCTATACTTTGTTTCGGTCGAGTTCCCCATTCAAAATGCATGTAACAGTGAGAAACGCACTGTCTTGGCGAAAGAAAGCGTTTTTGTACAACTTCATATAAATAGCTGTAACTTTTGATAGAAGACTCAGACAAACATGTTTATGGCTTTATTTTATAGAACTCAAGGTCTACGTGCTGGGAAAACAGGTTTTGCAGATGTTTGAGCTAAGATTTCCAAGTTATTCACATAATGAAAACCTATACTTTGTTTCGGTCGAGTTCCCCATTCAAAATGCATGTAACAGTGAGAAACACACTGTCTTGGCGAAAGAAAACGTTTTTGTACAACTTCATAGAAATAGCTGTAACTTTTGATGGAAGACTCAGACAAACATGTTTATGGCCTTATATTATAGAACTCAAGGTCTCTGTGCTGGGAAAACAGGTTTTGCAGCTGTTTGAGCTAAGATTTCCAAGTTATTCACATAATGAAAACTTATACTTTGTTTCGGTCGAGTTCCCCATTCAAATGCATGTAACAGTGAGAAACGCACTGTCTTGGCGAAAGAAAGCGTTTTTGTACAACTTCATAGAAATAGCTGTAACTTTTGATAGAAGACTCAGACAAACATGTTTATGGCTTTATCTTATAGAACTCAAGGTCTACGTGCTGGGAAAACGGGTTTTGCAGCTGTTTGAGCTAAGATTTCCAAGTTATTCACATAATGAAAACCTATACTTTGTTTCGGTCGAGTTCCCCATTCAAAATGCATGTAACAGTGATTAACGCACTGTCTTGGCAAAAGAAAGCGTTTTTGTACAACTTCATATAAATAGCTGTAACTTTTGATAGAAGACTCGGATACACATGTTTATGGCTTTATCTTATAGAACTCAAGGTCTCCGTGCTGGGCAAACAGGTTTTGCAGCTGTTTGAGCTAAGATTTCCAAGTTATTCACATAATGAAAACCTATACTTTGTTTCGGTCGAGTTCCCCATTCAAAATGCATGTAACAGTGAGAAACGCACTGTCTTGGCGAAAGAAAGCGTTTTTGTACAACTTCATATAAATAGCTGTAACTTTTGATAGAAGACTCAGACAAACATGTTTATGGCTTTATTTTATAGAACTCAAGGTCTACGTGCTGGGAAAACAGGTTTTGCAGATGTTTGAGCTAAGATTTCCAAGTTATTCACATAATGAAAACCTATACTTTGTTTCGGTCGAGTTCCCCATTCAAAATGCATGTAACAGTGAGAAACACACTGTCTTGGCGAAAGAAAGCGTTTTTGTACAACTTCATAGAAATAGCTGTAACTTTTGATAGAAGACTCAGACAAACATGTTTATGGCTTTATCTTATAGAACTCAAGGTCTACGTGCTGGGAAAACGGGTTTTGCAGCTGTTTGAGCTAAGATTTCCAAGTTATTCACATAATGAAAACCTATACTTTGTTTCGGTCGAGTTCCCCATTCAAAATGCATGTAACAGTGATTAACGCACTGTCTTGGCAAAAGAAAGCGTTTTTGTACAACTTCATATAAATAGCTGTAACTTTTGATAGAAGACTCGGATACACATGTTTATGGCTTTATCTTATAGAACTCAAGGTTCCCGTGCTGGGCAAACAGGTTTTGCAGCTGTTTGAGCTAAGATTTCCAAGTTATTCACATAATGAAAACCTATACTTTGTTTCGGTCGAGTTCCCCATTCAAAATGCATGTAACAGTGATTAACGCACTGTCTTGGCAAAAGAAAGCGTTTTTGTACAACTTCATATAAATAGCTGTAACTTTTGATAGAAGACTCGGATACACATGTTTATGGCTTTATCTTATAGAACTCAAGGTCTCCGTGCTGGGCAAACAGGTTTTGCAGCTGTTTGAGCTAAGATTTCCAAGTTATTCACATAATGAAAACCTATACTTTGTTTCGGTCGAGTTCCCCATTCAAAATGCATGTAACAGTGAGAAACGCACTGTCTTGGCGAAAGAAAACGTTTTTGTACAACTTCATAGAAATAGCTGTAACTTTTGATAGAAGACTCAGACAAACATGTTTATGGCCTTATATTATAGAACTCAAGGTCTCCGTGCTGGGAAAACAGGTTTTGCAGCTGTTTGAGCTAAGATTTCCAAGTTATTCACATAATGAAAACCTATACTTTGTTTCGGTCGAGTTCCCCATTCAAATGCATGTAACAGTGAGAAACGCACTGTCTTGGCGAAAGAAAGCGTTTTTGTACAACTTCATATGAATAGCTGTAACTTTTGATAGAAGACTCGGATACACATGTTTATGGCTTTATCTTATAGAACTCAAGGTTCCCGTGCTGGGAAAACAGGTTTTGCAGCTGTTTGAGCTAAGATTTCCAAGTTATTCACATAATGAAAACTTATACTTTGTTTCGGTCGAGTTCCCCATTCAAATGCATGTAACAGTGAGAAACGCACTGTCTTGGCGAAAGAAAGCTATTTTGTACAACTTCATATAAATAGCTGTAACTTTTGATAGAAGACTCAGATACACATGTTTATGGCTTTATCTTATAGAACTCAAGGTCTCCGTGCTGGGCAAACAGGTTTTGCAGCTGTTTGAGCTAAGATTTCCAAGTTATTCACATAATGAAAACTTATACTTTGTTTCGGTCGAGTTCCCCATTCAAATGCATGTAACAGTGAGAAACGCACTGTCTTGGCGAAAGAAAGCGTTTTTGTACAACTTCATATAAATAGCTGTAACTTTTGATAGAAGACTCAGACAAACATGTTTATGGCTTTATCTTATAGAACTCAAGGTTCCCGTGCTGGGCAAACAGGTTTTGCAGCTGTTTGAGCTAAGATTTCCAAGTTATTCACATAATGAAAACTTATACTTTGTTTCGGTCAAGTTCCCCATTCAAAATGCATGTAACAGTGAGAAACGCACTGTCTTGGCGAAAGAAAGCTATTTTGTACAACTTCATAGAAATAGCTGTAACTTTTGATAGAAGACTCAGACAAACATGTTTATGGCCTTATATTATAGAACTCAAGGTCTCCGTGCTGGGAAAACAGGTTTTGCAGCTGTTTGAGCTAAGATTTCCAAGTTATTCACATAATGAAAACTTATACTTTGTTTCGGTCGAGTTCCCCATTCAAATGCATGTAACAGTGAGAAACGCACTGTCTTGGCGAAAGAAAGCGTTTTTGTACAACTTCATATGAATAGCTGTAACTTTTGATAGAAGACTCGGATACACATGTTTATGGCTTTATCTTATAGAAATCAAGATCTCCGTGCTGGGCAAACAGGTTTTGCAGCTGTTTGAGCTAAGATTTCCAAGTTATTCACATAATGAAAACTTATACTTTTTTTCGGTCGAGTTCCCCATTCAAATGCATGTAACAGTGAGAAACGCACTGTCTTGGCGAAAGAAAGCGTTTTTGTACAACTTCATATAAATAGCTGTAACTTTTGATAGAAGACTCAGACAAACATGTTTATGGCTTTATCTTATAGAACTCAAGGTCTACGTGCTGGGAAAACAGGTTTTGCAGCTGTTTGAGCTAATATTTCCAAGTTATTCACATAATGAAAACTTATACTTTGTTTCGGTCGAGTTCCCCATTCAAATGCATGTAACAGTGAGAAACGCACTGTCTTGGCGAAAGAAAGCGTTTTTGTACAACTTCATATGAATAGCTGTAACTTTTGATAGAAGACTCGGATACACATGTTTATGGCTTTATCTTATAGAACTCAAGGTCTCCGTGCTGGGCAAACAGGTTTTGCAGCTGTTTGAGCTAAGATTTCCAAGTTATTCACATAATGAAAACCTATACTTTGTTTCGGTCGAGTTCCCCATTCAAAATGCATGTAACAGTGAGAAATGCACTGTCTTGGCGAAAGAAAGCGTTTTTGTACAACTTCATAGAAATAGCTGTAACTTTTGATAGAAGACTCGGATACACATGTTTATGGCTTTATCTTATAGAACTCAAGGTCTCCGTGCTGGGCAAACAGGTTTTGCAGCTGTTTGAGCTAAGATTTCCAAGTTATTCACATAATGAAAACCTATACTTTGTTTCGGTCGAGTTCCCCATTCAAAATGCATGTAACAGTGAGAAACGCACTGTCTTGGTGAAAGAAAGCGTTTTTGTACAACTTCATATAAATAGCTGTAACTTTTGATAGAAGACTCAGACAAACATGTTTATGGCTTTATCTTATAGAACTCAAGGTCTACGTGCTGGGAAAACAGGTTTTGCAGCTGTTTGAGCTAAGATTTCCAAGTTATTCACATAATGAAAACCTATACTTTGTTTCGGTCGAGTTCCCCATTCAATATGCATGTAACAGTGAGAAACACACTGTCTTGGCGAAAGAAAACGTTTTTGTACAACTTCATAGAAATAGCTGTAACTTTTGATAGAAGACTCGGATACACATGTTTATGGCCTTATATTATAGAACTCAAGGTCTCCGTGCTGGGAAAACAGGTTTTGCAGCTGTTTGAGCTAATATTTCCAAGTTATTCACATAATGAAAACTTATACTTTGTTTCGGTCGAGTTCCCCATTCAAATGCATGTAACAGTGAGAAACGCACTGTCTTGGCGAAAGAAAGCGTTTTTGTACAACTTCATAGAAATAGCTGTAACTTTTGATAGAAGACTCGGATACACATGTTTATGGCTTTATCTTATAGAACTCAAGGTCTCCGTGCTGGGCAAACAGGTTTTGCAGCTGTTTGAGCTAAGATTTCCAAGTTATTCACATAATGAAAACTTATACTTTGTTTCGGTCGAGTTCCCCATTCAAATGCATGTAACAGTGAGAAACGCACTGTCTTGGCGAAAGAAAGCGTTTTTGTACAACTTCATATGAATAGCTGTAACTTTTGATAGAAGACTCGGATACACATGTTTATGGCTTTATCTTATAGAACTCAAGGTTCCCGTGCTGGGCAAACAGGTTTTGCAGCTGTTTGAGCTAAGATTTCCAAGTTATTCACATAATGAAAACCTATACTTTGTTTCGGTCGAGTTCCCCATTCAAAATGCATGTAACAGTGAGAAACGCACTGTCTTGGCGAAAGAAAACGTTTTTGTACAACTTCATAGAAATAGCTGTAACTTTTGATAGAAGACTCACACAAACATGTTTATGGCCTTATATTATAGAACTCAAGGTCTCCGTGCTGGGAAAACAGGTTTTGCAGCTGTTTGAGCTAATATTTCCAAGTTATTCACATAATGAAAACTTATACTTTGTTTCGGTCGAGTTCCCCATTCAAATGCATGTAACAGTGAGAAACGCACTGTCTTGGCGAAAGAAAGCGTTTTTGTACAACTTCATAGAAATAGCTGTAACTTTTGATAGAAGACTCGGATACACATGTTTATGGCTTTATCTTATAGAACTCAAGGTCTCCGTGCTGGGCAAACAGGTTTTGCAGCTGTTTGAGCTAAGATTTCCAAGTTATTCACATAATGAAAACTTATACTTTGTTTCGGTCGAGTTCCCCATTCAAATGCATGTAACAGTGAGAAACGCACTGTCTTGGCGAAAGAAAGCGTTTTTGTACAACTTCATATAAATAGCTGTAACTTTTGATAGAAGACTCGGATACACATGTTTATGGCTTTATCTTATAGAACTCAAGGTCTCCGTGCTGGGCAAACAGGTTTTGCAGCTGTTTGAGCTAAGATTTCCAAGTTATTCACATAATGAAAACCTATACTTTGTTTCGGTCGAGTTCCCCATTCAAAATGCATGTAACAGTGAGAAACGCACTGTCTTGGCGAAAGAAAGTTACAGCTATCAAAAGTTACAGCTATTTCTATGAAGTTGTACAAAAACGTTTTCTTTCGCCAAGACAGTGCGTTTCTCACTGTTACATGCATTTGAATGGGGAACTCGACCGAAACAAAGTATAAGTTTTCATTATGTGAATAACTTGGAAATCTTAGCTCAAACAGCTGCAAAACCTGTTTGCCCAGCACGGGAACCTTGAGTTCTATAAGATAAAGCCATAAACATGTGTATCCGAGTCTTCTATCAAAAGTTACAGCTATTTATATGAAGTTGTACAAAAACGCTTTCTTTCGCCAAGACAGTGCGTTTCTCACTGTTACATGCATTTGAATGGGGAACTCGACCAAAACAAAGTATAAGTTTTCATTATGTGAATAACTTGGAAATATTAGCTCAAACAGCTGCAAAACCTGTTTGCCCAGCACGGGAACCTTGAGTTCTATAAGATAAAGCCATAAACATGTGTATCCGAGTCTTCTATCAAAAGTTACAGCTATTTATATGAAGTTGTACAAAAACGCTTTCTTTCGCCAAGACAGTGCGTTTCTCACTGTTACATGCATTTGAATGGGGAACTCGACCGAAACAAAGTATAAGTTTTCATTATGTGAATAACTTGGAAATCTTAGCTCAAACAGCTGCAAAACCTGTTTTCCCAGCACGGAGACCTTGAGTTCTATAAGATAAAGCCATAAACATGTGTATCCGAGTCTTCTATCAAAAGTTACAGCTATTCATATGAAGTTGTACAAAAACGCTTTCTTTCGCCAAGACAGTGCGTTTCTCACTGTTACATGCATTTGAATGGGGAACTCGACCGAAACAAAGTATAGGTTTTCATTATGTGAATAACTTGGAAATCTTAGCTCAAACAGCTGCAAAACCTGTTTGCCCAGCACGGAGACCTTGAGTTCTATAAGATAAAGCCATAAACATGTGTATCCGAGTCTTCTATCAAAAGTTACAGCTATTTCTATGAAGTTGTACAAAAACGCTTTCTTTCGCCAAGACAGTGCGTTTCTCACTGTTACATGCATTTGAATGGGGAACTCGACCGAAACAAAGTATAAGTTTTCATTATGTGAATAACTTGGAAATATTAGCTCAAACAGCTGCAAAACCTGTTTTCCCAGCACAGAGACCTTGAGTTCTATAATATAAGGCCATAAACATGTTTGTCTGAGTCTTCCATCAAAAGTTACAGCTATTTCTATGAAGTTGTACAAAAACGTTTTCTTTCGCCAAGACAGTGTGTTTCTCACTGTTACATGCATTTTGAATGGGGAACTCGACCGAAACAAAGTATAGGTTTTCATTATGTGAATAACTTGGAAATCTTAGCTCAAACATCTGCAAAACCTGTTTTCCCAGCACGTAGACCTTGAGTTCTATAAAATAAAGCCATAAACATGTTTGTCTGAGTCTTCTATCAAAAGTTACAGCTATTTATATGAAGTTGTACAAAAACGCTTTCTTTCGCCAAGACAGTGCGTTTCTCACTGTTACATGCATTTTGAATGGGGAACTCGACCGAAACAAAGTATAGGTTTTCATTATGTGAATAACTTGGAAATCTTAGCTCAAACAGCTGCAAAACCTGTTTGCCCAGCACGGAGACCTTGAGTTCTATAAGATAAAGCCATAAACATGTGTATCCGAGTCTTCTATCAAAAGTTACAGCTATTTCTATGAAGTTGTACAAAAACGCTTTCTTTCGCCAAGACAGTGCATTTCTCACTGTTACATGCATTTTGAATGGGGAACTCGACCGAAACAAAGTATAGGTTTTCATTATGTGAATAACTTGGAAATCTTAGCTCAAACAGCTGCAAAACCTGTTTGCCCAGCACCGGAACCTTGAGTTCTATAAGATAAAGCCATAAACATGTGTATCCGAGTCTTCTATCAAAAGTTACAGCTATTCATATGAAGTTGTACAAAAACGCTTTCTTTCGCCAAGACAGTGCGTTTCTCACTGTTACATGCATTTGAATGGGGAACTCGACCGAAACAAAGTATAAGTTTTCATTATGTGAATAACTTGGAAATCTTAGCTCAAACAGCTGCAAAACCTGTTTTCCCAGCACGGAGACCTTGAGTTCTATAAGATAAAGCCATAAACATGTTTGTCTGAGTCTTCTATCAAAAGTTACAGCTATTTATATGAAGTTGTACAAAAACGCTTTCTTTCGCCAAGACAGTGCGTTTCTCACTGTTACATGCATTTGAATGGGGAACTCGACCGAAACAAAGTATAAGTTTTCATTATGTGAATAACTTGGAAATCTTAGCTCAAACAGCTGCAAAACCTGTTTTCCCAGCACGGAGACCTTGAGTTCTATAAGATAAAGCCATAAACATGTTTGTCTGAGTCTTCTATCAAAAGTTACAGCTATTTCTATGAAGTTGTACAAAAACGCTTTCTTTCGCCAAGACAGTGCGTTTCTCACTGTTACATGCATTTGAATGGGGAACTCGACCGAAACAAAGTATAAGTTTTCATTATGTGAATAACTTGGAAATATTAGCTCAAACAGCTGCAAAACCTGTTTTCCCAGCACAGAGACCTTGAGTTCTATAATATAAGGCCATAAACATGTTTGTCTGAGTCTTCCATCAAAAGTTACAGCTATTTCTATGAAGTTGTACAAAAACGTTTTCTTTCGCCAAGACAGTGTGTTTCTCACTGTTACATGCATTTTGAATGGGGAACTCGACCGAAACAAAGTATAGGTTTTCATTATGTGAATAACTTGGAAATCTTAGCTCAAACATCTGCAAAACCTGTTTTCCCAGCACGTAGACCTTGAGTTCTATAAAATAAAGCCATAAACATGTTTGTCTGAGTCTTCTATCAAAAGTTACAGCTATTTATATGAAGTTGTACAAAAACGCTTTCTTTCGCCAAGACAGTGCGTTTCTCACTGTTACATGCATTTTGAATGGGGAACTCGACCGAAACAAAGTATAGGTTTTCATTATGTGAATAACTTGGAAATCTTAGCTCAAACAGCTGCAAAACCTGTTTGCCCAGCACGGAGACCTTGAGTTCTATAAGATAAAGCCATAAACATGTGTATCCGAGTCTTCTATCAAAAGTTACAGCTATTTCTATGAAGTTGTACAAAAACGCTTTCTTTCGCCAAGACAGTGCATTTCTCACTGTTACATGCATTTTGAATGGGGAACTCGACCGAAACAAAGTATAGGTTTTCATTATGTGAATAACTTGGAAATCTTAGCTCAAACAGCTGCAAAACCTGTTTGCCCAGCACGGGAACCTTGAGTTCTATAAGATAAAGCCATAAACATGTGTATCCGAGTCTTCTATCAAAAGTTACAGCTATTTATATGAAGTTGTACAAAAACGCTTTCTTTCGCCAAGACAGTGCGTTTCTCACTGTTACATGCATTTGAATGGGGAACTCGACCGAAACAAAGTATAAGTTTTCATTATGTGAATAACTTGGAAATCTTAGCTCAAACAGCTGCAAAACCTGTTTTCCCAGCACGGAGACCTTGAGTTCTATAAGATAAAGCCATAAACATGTGTATTCGAGTCTTCTATCAAAAGTTACAGCTATTCATATGAAGTTGTACAAAAACGCTTTCTTTCGCCAAGACAGTGCGTTTCTCACTGTTACATGCATTTGAATGGGGAACTCGACCGAAACAAAGTATAAGTTTTCATTATGTGAATAACTTGGAAATCTTAGCTCAAACATCTGCAAAACCTGTTTTCCCAGCACGTAGACCTTGAGTTCTATAAGATAAAGCCATAAACATGTTTGTCTGAGTCTTCTATCAAAAGTTACAGCTATTCATATGAAGTTGTACAAAAACGCTTTCTTTCGCCAAGACAGTGCGTTTCTCACTGTTACATGCATTTTGAATGGGGAACTCGACCGAAACAAAGTATAGGTTTTCATTATGTGAATAACTTGGAAATCTTAGCTCAAACAGCTGCAAAACCTGTTTGCCCAGCACGGAGACCTTGAGTTCTATAAGATAAAGCCATAAACATGTGTATCCGAGTCTTCTATCAAAAGTTACAGCTATTTCTATGAAGTTGTACAAAAACGCTTTCTTTCGCCAAGACAGTGCGTTTCTCACTGTTACATGCATTTGAATGGGGAACTCGACCGAAACAAAGTATAAGTTTTCATTATGTGAATAACTTGGAAATATTAGCTCAAACAGCTGCAAAACCTGTTTTCCCAGCACAGAGACCTTGAGTTCTATAATATAAGGCCATAAACATGTTTGTCTGAGTCTTCCATCAAAAGTTACAGCTATTTCTATGAAGTTGTACAAAAACGTTTTCTTTCGCCAAGACAGTGTCTTTCTCACTGTTACATGCATTTTGAATGGGGAACTCGACCGAAACAAAGTATAGGTTTTCATTATGTGAATAACTTGGAAATCTTAGCTCAAACATGTGCAAAACCTGTTTTCCCAGCACGTAGACCTTGAGTTCTATAAAATAAAGCCATAAACATGTTTGTCTGAGTCTTCTATCAAAAGTTACAGCTATTTATATGAAGTTGTACAAAAACGCTTTCTTTCGCCAAGACAGTGCGTTTCTCACTGTTACATGCATTTTGAATGGGGAACTCGACCGAAACAAAGTATAGGTTTTCATTATGTGAATAACTTGGAAATCTTAGCTCAAACAGCTGCAAAACCTGTTTGCCCAGCACGGAGACCTTGAGTTCTATAAGATAAAGCCATAAACATGTGTATCCGAGTCTTCTATCAAAAGTTACAGCTATTTCTATGAAGTTGTACAAAAACGCTTTCTTTCGCCAAGACAGTGTGTTTCTCACTGTTACATGCATTTTGAATGGGGAACTCGACCGAAACAAAGTATAGGTTTTCATTATGTGAATAACTTGGAAATCTTAGCTCAAACAGCTGCAAAACCTGTTTGCCCAGCACGGGAACCTTGAGTTCTATAAGATAAAGCCATAAACATGTGTATCCGAGTCTTCTATCAAAAGTTACAGCTATTTATATGAAGTTGTACAAAAACGCTTTCTTTCGCCAAGACAGTGCGTTTCTCACTGTTACATGCATTTGAATGGGGAACTCGACCGAAACAAAGTATAAGTTTTCATTATGTGAATAACTTGGAAATCTTAGCTCAAACAGCTGCAAAACCTGTTTTCCCAGCACCGGAACCTTGAGTTCTATAAGATAAAGCCATAAACATGTGTATCCGAGTCTTCTATCAAAAGTTACAGCTATTCATATGAAGTTGTACAAAAACGCTTTCTTTCGCCAAGACAGTGCGTTTCTCACTGTTACATGCATTTGAATGGGGAACTCGACCGAAACAAAGTATAAGTTTTCATTATGTGAATAACTTGGAAATCTTAGCTCAAACAGCTGCAAAACCTGTTTTCCCAGCACGGAGACCTTGAGTTCTATAAGATAAAGCCATAAACATGTTTGTCTGAGTCTTCTATCAAAAGTTACAGCTATTTATATGAAGTTGTACAAAAACGCTTTCTTTCGCCAAGACAGTGCGTTTCTCACTGTTACATGCATTTGAATGGGGAACTCGACCGAAACAAAGTATAAGTTTTCATTATGTGAATAACTTGGAAATCTTAGCTCAAACAGCTGCAAAACCTGTTTTCCCAGCACGGAGACCTTGAGTTCTATAAGATAAAGCCATAAACATGTTTGTCTGAGTCTTCTATCAAAAGTTACAGCTATTTCTATGAAGTTGTACAAAAACGCTTTCTTTCGCCAAGACAGTGCGTTTCTCACTGTTACATGCATTTGAATGGGGAACTCGACCGAAACAAAGTATAAGTTTTCATTATGTGAATAACTTGGAAATCTTAGCTCAAACAGCTGCAAAACCTGTTTTCCCAGCACGGGAACCTTGAGTTCTATAAGATAAAGCCATAAACATGTGTATCCGAGTCTTCTATCAAAAGTTACAGCTATTTATATGAAGTTGTACAAAAACGCTTTCTTTCGCCAAGACAGTGCGTTTCTCACTGTTACATGCATTTGAATGGGGAACTCGACCGAAACAAAGTATAAGTTTTCATTATGTGAATAACTTGGAAATCTTAGCTCAAACAGCTGCAAAACCTGTTTTCCCAGCACGGGAACCTTGAGTTCTATAAGATAAAGCCATAAACATGTGTATCCGAGTCTTCTATCAAAAGTTACAGCTATTTCATATGAAGTTGTACAAAAACGCTTTCTTTCGCCAAGACAGTGCATTTCTCACTGTTACATGCATTTTGAATGGGGAACTCGACCGAAACAAAGTATAGGTTTTCATTATGTGAATAACTTGGAAATCTTAGCTCAAACAGCTGCAAAACCTGTTTTCCCAGCACCGGAACCTTGAGTTCTATAAGATAAAGCCATAAACATGTGTATCCGAGTCTTCTATCAAAAGTTACAGCTATTCATATGAAGTTGTACAAAAACGCTTTCTTTCGCCAAGACAGTGCGTTTCTCACTGTTACATGCATTTGAATGGGGAACTCGACCGAAACAAAGTATAAGTTTTCATTATGTGAATAACTTGGAAATCTTAGCTCAAACAGCTGCAAAACCTGTTTTCCCAGCACGGAGACCTTGAGTTCTATAAGATAAAGCCATAAACATGTTTGTCTGAGTCTTCTATCAAAAGTTACAGCTATTTATATGAAGTTGTACAAAAACGCTTTCTTTCGCCAAGACAGTGCGTTTCTCACTGTTACATGCATTTGAATGGGGAACTCGACCGAAACAAAGTATAAGTTTTCATTATGTGAATAACTTGGAAATCTTAGCTCAAACAGCTGCAAAACCTGTTTTCCCAGCACGGAGACCTTGAGTTCTATAAGATAAAGCCATAAACATGTTTGTCTGAGTCTTCTATCAAAAGTTACAGCTATTTATATGAAGTTGTACAAAAACGCTTTCTTTCGCCAAGACAGTGCGTTTCTCACTGTTACATGCATTTGAATGGGGAACTCGACCGAAACAAAGTATAAGTTTTCATTATGTGAATAACTTGGAAATCTTAGCTCAAACAGCTGCAAAACCTGTTTTCCCAGCACGGAGACCTTGAGTTCTATAAGATAAAGCCATAAACATGTTTGTCTGAGTCTTCTATCAAAAGTTACAGCTATTTATATGAAGTTGTACAAAAACGCTTTCTTTCGCCAAGACAGTGCGTTTCTCACTGTTACATGCATTTGAATGGGGAACTCGACCGAAACAAAGTATAAGTTTTCATTATGTGAATAACTTGGAAATCTTAGCTCAAACAGCTGCAAAACCTGTTTTCCCAGCACGGGAACCTTGAGTTCTATAAGATAAAGCCATAAACATGTGTATCCGAGTCTTCTATCAAAAGTTACAGCTATTCATATGAAGTTGTACAAAAACGCTTTCTTTCGCCAAGACAGTGCGTTTCTCACTGTTACATGCATTTGAATGGGGAACTCGACCGAAACAAAGTATAAGTTTTCATTATGTGAATAACTTGGAAATCTTAGCTCAAACAGCTGCAAAACCTGTTTGCCCAGCACGGAGACCTTGAGTTCTATAAGATAAAGCCATAAACATGTGTATCCGAGTCTTCTATCAAAAGTTACAGCTATTTCTATGAAGTTGTACAAAAACGCTTTCTTTCGCCAAGACAGTGCGTTTCTCACTGTTACATGCATTTGAATGGGGAACTCGACCGAAACAAAGTATAAGTTTTCATTATGTGAATAACTTGGAAATATTAGCTCAAACAGCTGCAAAACCTGTTTTCCCAGCACGGAGACCTTGAGTTCTATAAGATAAAGCCATAAACATGTTTGTCTGAGTCTTCTATCAAAAGTTACAGCTATTTCTATGAAGTTGTACAAAAACGTTTTCTTTCGCCAAGACAGTGTGTTTCTCACTGTTACATGCATTTTGAATGGGGAACTCGACCGAAACAAAGTATAGGTTTTCATTATGTGAATAACTTGGAAATCTTAGCTCAAACAGCTGCAAAACCTGTTTTCCCAGCACGTAGACCTTGAGTTCTATAAGATAAAGCCATAAACATGTTTGTCTGAGTCTTCTATCAACAGTTACAGCTATTTATATGAAGTTGTACAAAAACGCTTTCTTTCGCCAAGACAGTGCGTTTCTCACTGTTACATGCATTTGAATGGGGAACTCGACCGAAACAAAGTATAAGTTTTCATTATGTGAATAACTTGGAAATCTTAGCTCAAACAGCTGCAAAACCTGTTTTCCCAGCACGGGAACCTTGAGTTCTATAAGATAAAGCCATAAACATGTGTATCCGAGTCTTCTATCAAAAGTTACAGCTATTCATATGAAGTTGTACAAAAACGCTTTCTTTCGCCAAGACAGTGCGTTTCTCACTGTTACATGCATTTTGAATGGGGAACTCGACCGAAACAAAGTATAGGTTTTCATTATGTGAATAACTTGGAAATCTTAGCTCAAACAGCTGCAAAACCTGTTTGCCCAGCACGGAGACCTTGAGTTCTATAAGATAAAGCCATAAACATGTGTATCCGAGTCTTCTATCAAAAGTTCCAGGTATTTCTATGAAGTTGTACAAAAACGCTTTCTTTCGCCAAGACAGTGCGTTTCTCACTGTTACATGCATTTGAATGGGGAACTCGACCGAAACAAAGTATAAGTTTTCATTATGTGAATAACTTGGAAATATTAGCTCAAACAGCTGCAAAACCTGTTTTCCCAGCACGGAGACCTTGAGTTCTATAAGATAAAGCCATAAACATGTTTGTCTGAGTCTTCTATCAAAAGTTACAGCTATTTCTATGAAGTTGTACAAAAACGTTTTCTTTCAACAAGACAGTGTGTTTCTCACTGTTACATGCATTTTGAATGGGGAACTCGACCGAAACAAAGTATAGGTTTTCATTATGTGAATAACTTGGAAATCTTAGCTCAAACAGCTGCAAAACCCGTTTTCCCAGCACGTAGACCTTGAGTTCTATAAGATAAAGCCATAAACATGTTTGTCTGAGTCTTCTATCAAAAGTTACAGCTATTTCTATGAAGTTGTACAAAAACGCTTTCTTTCGCCAAGACAGTGCGTTTCTCACTGTTACATGCATTTGAATGGGGAACTCGACCGAAACAAAGTATAAGTTTTCATTATGTGAATAACTTGGAAATCTTAGCTCAAACAGCTGCAAAACCTGTTTTCCCAGCACAGAGACCTTGAGTTCTATAATATAAGGCCATAAACATGTTTGTCTGAGTCTTCCATCAAAAGTTACAGCTATTTCTATGAAGTTGTACAAAAACGTTTTCTTTCGCCAAGACAGTGTGTTTCTCACTGTTACATGCATTTTGAATGGGGAACTCGACCGAAACAAAGTATAGGTTTTCATTATGTGAATAACTTGGAAATCTTAGCTCAAACATCTGCAAAACCTGTTTTCCCAGCACGTAGACCTTGAGTTCTATAAAATAAAGCCATAAACATGTTTGTCTGAGTCTTCTATCAAAAGTTACAGCTATTTATATGAAGTTGTACAAAAACGCTTTCTTTCGCCAAGACAGTGCGTTTCTCACTGTTACATGCATTTTGAATGGGGAACTCGACCGAAACAAAGTATAGGTTTTCATTATGTGAATAACTTGGAAATCTTAGCTCAAACAGCTGCAAAACCTGTTTGCCCAGCACGGAGACCTTGAGTTCTATAAGATAAAGCCATAAACATGTGTATCCGAGTCTTCTATCAAAAGTTACAGCTATTTCTATGAAGTTGTACAAAAACGCTTTCTTTCGCCAAGACAGTGCATTTCTCACTGTTACATGCATTTTGAATGGGGAACTCGACCGAAACAAAGTATAGGTTTTCATTATGTGAATAACTTGGAAATCTTAGCTCAAACAGCTGCAAAACCTGTTTGCCCAGCACGGGAACCTTGAGTTCTATAAGATAAAGCCATAAACATGTGTATCCGAGTCTTCTATCAAAAGTTACAGCTATTTATATGAAGTTGTACAAAAACGCTTTCTTTCGCCAAGACAGTGCGTTTCTCACTGTTACATGCATTTGAATGGGGAACTCGACCGAAACAAAGTATAAGTTTTCATTATGTGAATAACTTGGAAATCTTAGCTCAAACAGCTGCAAAACCTGTTTGCCCAGCACGGAGACCTTGAGTTCTATAAGATAAAGCCATAAACATGTGTATCCGAGTCTTCTATCAAAAGTTACAGCTATTCATATGAAGTTGTACAAAAACGCTTTCTTTCGCCAAGACAGTGCGTTTCTCACTGTTACATGCATTTGAATGGGGAACTCGACCGAAACAAAGTATAAGTTTTCATTATGTGAATAACTTGGAAATATTAGCTCAAACAGCTGCAAAACCTGTTTTCCCAGCACGGAGACCTTGAGTTCTATAATATAAGGCCATAAACATGTTTGTGTGAGTCTTCTATCAAAAGTTACAGCTATTTCTATGAAGTTGTACAAAAACGTTTTCTTTCGCCAAGACAGTGCGTTTCTCACTGTTACATGCATTTTGAATGGGGAACTCGACCGAAACAAAGTATAGGTTTTCATTATGTGAATAACTTGGAAATCTTAGCTCAAACAGCTGCAAAACCTGTTTGCCCAGCACGGGAACCTTGAGTTCTATAAGATAAAGCCATAAACATGTGTATCCGAGTCTTCTATCAAAAGTTACAGCTATTCATATGAAGTTGTACAAAAACGCTTTCTTTCGCCAAGACAGTGCGTTTCTCACTGTTACATGCATTTGAATGGGGAACTCGACCGAAACAAAGTATAAGTTTTCATTATGTGAATAACTTGGAAATCTTAGCTCAAACAGCTGCAAAACCTGTTTGCCCAGCACGGAGACCTTGAGTTCTATAAGATAAAGCCATAAACATGTGTATCCGAGTCTTCTATCAAAAGTTACAGCTATTTCTATGAAGTTGTACAAAAACGCTTTCTTTCGCCAAGACAGTGCGTTTCTCACTGTTACATGCATTTGAATGGGGAACTCGACCGAAACAAAGTATAAGTTTTCATTATGTGAATAACTTGGAAATATTAGCTCAAACAGCTGCAAAACCTGTTTTCCCAGCACGGAGACCTTGAGTTCTATAATATAAGGCCATAAACATGTGTATCCGAGTCTTCTATCAAAAGTTACAGCTATTTCTATGAAGTTGTACAAAAACGTTTTCTTTCGCCAAGACAGTGTGTTTCTCACTGTTACATGCATTTTGAATGGGGAACTCGACCGAAACAAAGTATAGGTTTTCATTATGTGAATAACTTGGAAATCTTAGCTCAAACAGCTGCAAAACCTGTTTGCCCAGCACGGAGACCTTGAGTTCTATAAGATAAAGCCATAAACATGTGTATCCGAGTCTTCTATCAAAAGTTACAGCTATTTCTATGAAGTTGTACAAAAACGCTTTCTTTCGCCAAGACAGTGCATTTCTCACTGTTACATGCATTTTGAATGGGGAACTCGACCGAAACAAAGTATAGGTTTTCATTATGTGAATAACTTGGAAATCTTAGCTCAAACAGCTGCAAAACCTGTTTTCCCAGCACGGAGACCTTGAGTTCTATAAGATAAAGCCATAAACATGTTTGTCTGAGTCTTCTATCAAAAGTTACAGCTATTTCTATGAAGTTGTACAAAAACGTTTTCTTTCGCCAAGACAGTGTGTTTCTCACTGTTACATGCATTTTGAATGGGGAACTCGACCGAAACAAAGTATAGGTTTTCATTATGTGAATAACTTGGAAATCTTAGCTCAAACAGCTGCAAAACCCGTTTTCCCAGCACGTAGACCTTGAGTTCTATAAGATAAAGCCATAAACATGTTTGTCTGAGTCTTCTATCAAAAGTTACAGCTATTTCTATGAAGTTGTACAAAAACGCTTTCTTTCGCCAAGACAGTGCGTTTCTCACTGTTACATGCATTTTGAATGGGGAACTCGACCGAAACAAAGTATAGGTTTTCATTATGTGAATAACTTGGAAATCTTAGCTCAAACAGCTGCAAAACCTGTTTGCCCAGCACGGAGACCTTGAGTTCTATAAGATAAAGCCATAAACATGTGTATCCGAGTCTTCTATCAAAAGTTACAGCTATTTCTATGAAGTTGTACAAAAACGCTTTCTTTCGCCAAGACAGTGCATTTCTCACTGTTACATGCATTTTGAATGGGGAACTCGACCGAAACAAAGTATAGGTTTTCATTATGTGAATAACTTGGAAATCTTAGCTCAAACAGCTGCAAAACCTGTTTGCCCAGCACGGGAACCTTGAGTTCTATAAGATAAAGCCATAAACATGTGTATCCGAGTCTTCTATCAAAAGTTACAGCTATTTATATGAAGTTGTACAAAAACGCTTTCTTTCGCCAAGACAGTGCGTTTCTCACTGTTACATGCATTTGAATGGGGAACTCGACCGAAACAAAGTATAAGTTTTCATTATGTGAATAACTTGGAAATCTTAGCTCAAACAGCTGCAAAACCTGTTTTCCCAGCACGGAGACCTTGAGTTCTATAAGATAAAGCCATAAACATGTGTATCCGAGTCTTCTATCAAAAGTTACAGCTATTCATATGAAGTTGTACAAAAACGCTTTCTTTCGCCAAGACAGTGCGTTTCTCACTGTTACATGCATTTGAATGGGGAACTCGACCGAAACAAAGTATAAGTTTTCATTATGTGAATAACTTGGAAATATTAGCTCAAACAGCTGCAAAACCTGTTTTCCCAGCACGGAGACCTTGAGTTCTATAATATAAAGCCATAAACATGTTTGTGTGAGTCTTCTATCAAAAGTTACAGCTATTTCTATGAAGTTGTACAAAAACGTTTTCTTTCGCCAAGACAGTGCGTTTCTCACTGTTACATGCATTTTGAATGGGGAACTCGACCGAAACAAAGTATAGGTTTTCATTATGTGAATAACTTGGAAATCTTAGCTCAAACAGCTGCAAAACCTGTTTGCCCAGCACGGGAACCTTGAGTTCTATAAGATAAAGCCATAAACATGTGTATCCGAGTCTTCTATCAAAAGTTACAGCTATTCATATGAAGTTGTACAAAAACGCTTTCTTTCGCCAAGACAGTGCGTTTCTCACTGTTACATGCATTTGAATGGGGAACTCGACCGAAACAAAGTATAAGTTTTCATTATGTGAATAACTTGGAAATCTTAGCTCAAACAGCTGCAAAACCTGTTTGCCCAGCACGGAGACCTTGAGTTCTATAAGATAAAGCCATAAACATGTGTATCCGAGTCTTCTATCAAAAGTTACAGCTATTTCTATGAAGTTGTACAAAAACGCTTTCTTTCGCCAAGACAGTGCGTTTCTCACTGTTACATGCATTTGAATGGGGAACTCGACCGAAACAAAGTATAAGTTTTCATTATGTGAATAACTTGGAAATATTAGCTCAAACAGCTGCAAAACCTGTTTTCCCAGCACGGAGACCTTGAGTTCTATAATATAAGGCCATAAACATGTGTATCCGAGTCTTCTATCAAAAGTTACAGCTATTTCTATGAAGTTGTACAAAAACGTTTTCTTTCGCCAAGACAGTGTGTTTCTCACTGTTACATGCATTTTGAATGGGGAACTCGACCGAAACAAAGTATAGGTTTTCATTATGTGAATAACTTGGAAATCTTAGCTCAAACAGCTGCAAAACCTGTTTGCCCAGCACGGAGACCTTGAGTTCTATAAGATAAAGCCATAAACATGTGTATCCGAGTCTTCTATCAAAAGTTACAGCTATTTCTATGAAGTTGTACAAAAACGCTTTCTTTCGCCAAGACAGTGCATTTCTCACTGTTACATGCATTTTGAATGGGGAACTCGACCGAAACAAAGTATAGGTTTTCATTATGTGAATAACTTGGAAATCTTAGCTCAAACAGCTGCAAAACCTGTTTTCCCAGCACGGAGACCTTGAGTTCTATAAGATAAAGCCATAAACATGTGTATCCGAGTCTTCTATCAAAAGTTACAGCTATTTCTATGAAGTTGTACAAAAACGCTTTCTTTCGCCAAGACAGTGCGTTTCTCACTGTTACATGCATTTTGAATGGGGAACTCGACCGAAACAAAGTATAGGTTTTCATTATGTGAATAACTTGGAAATCTTAGCTCAAACAGCTGCAAAACCTGTTTTCCCAGCACGGAGACCTTGAGTTCTATAAGATAAAGCCATAAACATGTGTATCCGAGTCTTCTATCACAAGTTACAGCTATTTATATGAAGTTGTACAAAAACGCTTTCTTTCGCCAAGACAGTGCGTTTCTCACTGTTACATGCATTTTGAATGGGGAACTCGACCGAAACAAAGTATAGGTTTTCATTATGTGAATAACTTGGAAATCTTAGCTCAAACAGCTGCAAAACCTGTTTTCCCAGCACGTAGACCTTGAGTTCTATAAGATAAAGCCATAAACATGTTTGTCTGAGTCTTCTATCAAAAGTTACAGCTATTTCTATGAAGTTGTACAAAAACGCTTTCTTTCGCCAAGACAGTGCGTTTCTCACTGTTACATGCATTTGAATGGGGAACTCGACCGAAACAAAGTATAAGTTTTCATTATGTGAATAACTTGGAAATCTTAGCTCAAACAGCTGCAAAACCTGTTTTCCCAGCACAGAGACCTTGAGTTCTATAATATAAGGCCATAAACATGTTTGTCTGAGTCTTCCATCAAAAGTTACAGCTGTTTCTATGAAGTTGTACAAAAACGTTTTCTTTCGCCAAGACAGTGTGTTTCTCACTGTTACATGCATTTTGAATGGGGAACTCGACCGAAACAAAGTATAGGTTTTCATTATGTGAATAACTTGGAAATCTTAGCTCAAACATCTGCAAAACCTGTTTTCCCAGCACGTAGACCTTGAGTTCTATAAAATAAAGCCATAAACATGTTTGTCTGAGTCTTCTATCAAAAGTTACAGCTATTTATATGAAGTTGTACAAAAACGCTTTCTTTCGCCAAGACAGTGCGTTTCTCACTGTTACATGCATTTTGAATGGGGAACTCGACCGAAACAAAGTATAGGTTTTCATTATGTGAATAACTTGGAAATCTTAGCTCAAACAGCTGCAAAACCTGTTTGCCCAGCACGGAGACCTTGAGTTCTATAAGATAAAGCCATAAACATGTGTATCCGAGTCTTCTATCAAAAGTTACAGCTATTTCTATGAAGTTGTACAAAAACGCTTTCTTTCGCCAAGACAGTGCATTTCTCACTGTTACATGCATTTTGAATGGGGAACTCGACCGAAACAAAGTATAGGTTTTCATTATGTGAATAACTTGGAAATCTTAGCTCAAACAGCTGCAAAACCTGTTTGCCCAGCACGGGAACCTTGAGTTCTATAAGATAAAGCCATAAACATGTGTATCCGAGTCTTCTATCAAAAGTTACAGCTATTCATATGAAGTTGTACAAAAACGCTTTCTTTCGCCAAGACAGTGCGTTTCTCACTGTTACATGCATTTGAATGGGGAACTCGACCGAAACAAAGTATAAGTTTTCATTATGTGAATAACTTGGAAATCTTAGCTCAAACAGCTGCAAAACCTGTTTTCCCAGCACGGAGACCTTGAGTTCTATAAGATAAAGCCATAAACATGTGTATCCGAGTCTTCTATCAAAAGTTACAGCTATTCATATGAAGTTGTACAAAAAGGCTTTCTTTCGCCAAGACAGTGCGTTTCTCACTGTTACATGCATTTGAATGGGGAACTCGACCGAAACAAAGTATAAGTTTTCATTATGTGAATAACTTGGAAATCTTAGCTCAAACAGCTGCAAAACCTGTTTGCCCAGCACGGAGACCTTGAGTTCTATAAGATAAAGCCATAAACATGTGTATCCGAGTCTTCTATCAAAAGTTACAGCTATTTCTATGAAGTTGTACAAAAACGCTTTCTTTCGCCAAGACAGTGCGTTTCTCACTGTTACATGCATTTGAATGGGGAACTCGACCGAAACAAAGTATAAGTTTTCATTATGTGAATAACTTGGAAATATTAGCTCAAACAGCTGCAAAACCTGTTTTCCCAGCACGGAGACCTTGAGTTCTATAATATAAGGCCATAAACATGTGTATCCGAGTCTTCTATCAAAAGTTACAGCTATTTCTATGAAGTTGTACAAAAACGTTTTCTTTCGCCAAGACAGTGTGTTTCTCACTGTTACATGCATATTGAATGGGGAACTCGACCGAAACAAAGTATAGGTTTTCATTATGTGAATAACTTGGAAATCTTAGCTCAAACAGCTGCAAAACCTGTTTTCCCAGCACGTAGACCTTGAGTTCTATAAGATAAAGCCATAAACATGTTTGTCTGAGTCTTCTATCAAAAGTTACAGCTATTTATATGAAGTTACAACTTCATAGAAATAGCTGTAACTTTTGATAGAAGACTCACACAAACATGTTTATGGCCTTATATTATAGAACTCAAGGTCTCCGTGCTGGGAAAACAGGTTTTGCAGCTGTTTGAGCTAATATTTCCAAGTTATTCACATAATGAAAACTTATACTTTGTTTCGGTCGAGTTCCCCATTCAAATGCATGTAACAGTGAGAAACGCACTGTCTTGGCGAAAGAAAGCGTTTTTGTACAACTTCATAGAAATAGCTGTAACTTTTGATAGAAGACTCGGATACACATGTTTATGGCTTTATCTTATAGAACTCAAGGTCTCCGTGCTGGGCAAACAGGTTTTGCAGCTGTTTGAGCTAAGATTTCCAAGTTATTCACATAATGAAAACTTATACTTTGTTTCGGTCGAGTTCCCCATTCAAATGCATGTAACAGTGAGAAACGCACTGTCTTGGCGAAAGAAAGCGTTTTTGTACAACTTCATATAAATAGCTGTAACTTTTGATAGAAGACTCGGATACACATGTTTATGGCTTTATCTTATAGAACTCAAGGTCTCCGTGCTGGGCAAACAGGTTTTGCAGCTGTTTGAGCTAAGATTTCCAAGTTATTCACATAATGAAAACCTATACTTTGTTTCGGTCGAGTTCCCCATTCAAAATGCATGTAACAGTGAGAAACGCACTGTCTTGGCGAAAGAAAACGTTTTTGTACAACTTCATAGAAATAGCTGTAACTTTTGATAGAAGACTCAGACAAACATGTTTATGGCCTTATATTATAGAACTCAAGGTCTCCGTGCTGGGAAAACAGGTTTTGCAGCTGTTTGAGCTAAGATTTCCAAGTTATTCACATATTGAAAACTTATACTTTGTTTCGGTCGAGTTCCCCATTCAAATGCATGTAACAGTGAGAAACGCACTGTCTTGGCGAAAGAAAGCGTTTTTGTACAACTTCATATGAATAGCTGTAACTTTTGATAGAAGACTCGGATACACATGTTTATGGCTTTATCTTATAGAACTCAAGGTTCCCGTGCTGGGAAAACAGGTTTTGCAGCTGTTTGAGCTAAGATTTCCAAGTTATTCACATAATGAAAACCTATACTTTGTTTCGGTCGAGTTCCCCATTCAAAATGCATGTAACAGTGAGAAACGCACTGTCTTGGCGAAAGAAAACGTTTTTGTACAACTTCATAGAAATAGCTGTAACTTTTGATAGAAGACTCACACAAACATGTTTATGGCCTTATATTATAGAACTCAAGGTCTCCGTGCTGGGAAAACAGGTTTTGCAGCTGTTTGAGCTAATATTTCCAAGTTATTCACATAATGAAAACTTATACTTTGTTTCGGTCGAGTTCCCCATTCAAATGCATGTAACAGTGAGAAACGCACTGTCTTGGCGAAAGAAAGCGTTTTTGTACAACTTCATAGAAATAGCTGTAACTTTTGATAGAAGACTCGGATACACATGTTTATGGCCTTATATTATAGAACTCAAGGTCTCCGTGCTGGGAAAACAGGTTTTGCAGCTGTTTGAGCTAAGATTTCCAAGTTATTCACATATTGAAAACTTATACTTTGTTTCGGTCGAGTTCCCCATTCAAATGCATGTAACAGTGAGAAACGCACTGTCTTGGCGAAAGAAAGCGTTTTTGTACAACTTCATATGAATAGCTGTAACTTTTGATAGAAGACTCGGATACACATGTTTATGGCTTTATCTTATAGAACTCAAGGTTCCCGTGCTGGGAAAACAGGTTTTGCAGCTGTTTGAGCTAAGATTTCCAAGTTATTCACATAATGAAAACTTATACTTTGTTTCGGTCGAGTTCCCCATTCAAATGCATGTAACAGTGAGAAACGCACTGTCTTGGCGAAAGAAAGCTATTTTGTACAACTTCATATAAATAGCTGTAACTTTTGATAGAAGACTCAGACAAACATGTTTATGGCTTTATCTTATAGAACTCAAGGTCTCCGTGCTGGGAAAACAGGTTTTGCAGCTGTTTGAGCTAAGATTTCCAAGTTATTCACATATTGAAAACTTATACTTTGTTTCGGTCGAGTTCCCCATTCAAATGCATGTAACAGTGAGAAACGCACTGTCTTGGCGAAAGAAAGCGTTTTTGTACAACTTCATATGAATAGCTGTAACTTTTGATAGAAGACTCGGATACACATGTTTATGGCTTTATCTTATAGAACTCAAGGTCTCCGTGCTGGGAAAACAGGTTTTGCAGCTGTTTGAGCTAAGATTTCCAAGTTATTCACATAATGAAAACTTATACTTTTTTTCGGTCGAGTTCCCCATTCAAATGCATGTAACAGTGAGAAACGCACTGTCTTGGCGAAAGAAAGCGTTTTTGTACAACTTCATAGAAATAGCTGTAACTTTTGATAGAAGACTCAGACAAACATGTTTATGGCCTTATATTATAGAACTCAAGGTCTCCGTGCTGGGAAAACAGGTTTTGCAGCTGTTTGAGCTAAGATTTCCAAGTTATTCACATATTGAAAACTTATACTTTGTTTCGGTCGAGTTCCCCATTCAAATGCATGTAACAGTGAGAAACGCACTGTCTTGGCGAAAGAAAGCGTTTTTGTACAACTTCATATGAATAGCTGTAACTTTTGATAGAAGACTCGGATACACATGTTTATGGCTTTATCTTATAGAACTCAAGGTTCCCGTGCTGGGCAAACAGGTTTTGCAGCTGTTTGAGCTAAGATTTCCAAGTTATTCACATAATGAAAACCTATACTTTGTTTCGGTCGAGTTCCCCATTCAAAATGCATGTAACAGTGAGAAACGCACTGTCTTGGCGAAAGAAAACGTTTTTGTACAACTTCATAGAAATAGCTGTAACTTTTGATAGAAGACTCACACAAACATGTTTATGGCCTTATATTATAGAACTCAAGGTCTCCGTGCTGGGAAAACAGGTTTTGCAGCTGTTTGAGCTAATATTTCCAAGTTATTCACATAATGAAAACTTATACTTTGTTTCGGTCGAGTTCCCCATTCAAATGCATGTAACAGTGAGAAACGCACTGTCTTGGCGAAAGAAAGCGTTTTTGTACAACTTCATAGAAATAGCTGTAACTTTTGATAGAAGACTCGGATACACATGTTTATGGCTTTATCTTATAGAACTCAAGGTCTCCGTGCTGGGCAAACAGGTTTTGCAGCTGTTTGAGCTAAGATTTCCAAGTTATTCACATAATGAAAACCTATACTTTGTTTCGGTCGAGTTCCCCATTCAAAATGCATGTAACAGTGAGAAACGCACTGTCTTGGCGAAAGAAAACGTTTTTGTACAACTTCATAGAAATAGCTGTAACTTTTGATAGAAGACTCAGACAAACATGTTTATGGCCTTATATTATAGAACTCAAGGTCTCCGTGCTGGGAAAACAGGTTTTGCAGCTGTTTGAGCTAAGATTTCCAAGTTATTCACATATTGAAAACTTATACTTTGTTTCGGTCGAGTTCCCCATTCAAATGCATGTAACAGTGAGAAACGCACTGTCTTGGCGAAAGAAAGCGTTTTTGTACAACTTCATATGAATAGCTGTAACTTTTGATAGAAGACTCGGATACACATGTTTATGGCTTTATCTTATAGAACTCAAGGTTCCCGTGCTGGGAAAACAGGTTTTGCAGCTGTTTGAGCTAAGATTTCCAAGTTATTCACATAATGAAAACTTATACTTTGTTTCGGTCGAGTTCCCCATTCAAATGCATGTAACAGTGAGAAACGCACTGTCTTGGCGAAAGAAAGCTATTTTGTACAACTTCATATAAATAGCTGTAACTTTTGATAGAAGACTCAGACAAACATGTTTATGGCTTTATCTTATAGAACTCAAGGTCTCCGTGCTGGGAAAACAGGTTTTGCAGCTGTTTGAGCTAAGATTTCCAAGTTATTCACATATTGAAAACTTATACTTTGTTTCGGTCGAGTTCCCCATTCAAATGCATGTAACAGTGAGAAACGCACTGTCTTGGCGAAAGAAAGCGTTTTTGTACAACTTCATATGAATAGCTGTAACTTTTGATAGAAGACTCGGATACACATGTTTATGGCTTTATCTTATAGAACTCAAGGTCTCCGTGCTGGGAAAACAGGTTTTGCAGCTGTTTGAGCTAAGATTTCCAAGTTATTCACATAATGAAAACTTATACTTTGTTTCGGTCGAGTTCCCCATTCAAATGCATGTAACAGTGAGAAACGCACTGTCTTGGCGAAAGAAAGCGTTTTTGTACAACTTCATATGAATAGCTGTAACTTTTGATAGAAGACTCGGATACACATGTTTATGGCTTTATCTTATAGAACTCAAGGATCCCGTGCTGGGCAAACAGGTTTTGCAGCTGTTTGAGCTAAGATTTCCAAGTTATTCACATAATGAAAACCTATACTTTGTTTCGGTCGAGTTCCCCATTCAAAATGCATGTAACAGTGAGAAACGCACTGTCTTGGCGAAAGAAAGCGTTTTTGTACAACTTCATATAAATAGCTGTAACTTTTGATAGAAGACTCGGATACACATGTTTATGGCTTTATCTTATAGAACTCAAGGTCTCCGTGCTGGGCAAACAGGTTTTGCAGCTGTTTGAGCTAAGATTTCCAAGTTATTCACATAATGAAAACCTATACTTTGTTTCGGTCGAGTTCCCCATTCAAAATGCATGTAACAGTGAGAAACGCACTGTCTTGGCGAAAGAAAACGTTTTTGTACAACTTCATAGAAATAGCTGTAACTTTTGATAGAAGACTCAGACAAACATGTTTATGGCCTTATATTATAGAACTCAAGGTCTCCGTGCTGGGAAAACAGGTTTTGCAGCTGTTTGAGCTAAGATTTCCAAGTTATTCACATATTGAAAACTTATACTTTGTTTCGGTCGAGTTCCCCATTCAAATGCATGTAACAGTGAGAAACGCACTGTCTTGGCGAAAGAAAGCGTTTTTGTACAACTTCATATGAATAGCTGTAACTTTTGATAGAAGACTCGGATACACATGTTTATGGCTTTATCTTATAGAACTCAAGGTTCCCGTGCTGGGAAAACAGGTTTTGCAGCTGTTTGAGCTAAGATTTCCAAGTTATTCACATAATGAAAACTTATACTTTGTTTCGGTCGAGTTCCCCATTCAAATGCATGTAACAGTGAGAAACGCACTGTCTTGGCGAAAGAAAGCTATTTTGTACAACTTCATATAAATAGCTGTAACTTTTGATAGAAGACTCAGACAAACATGTTTATGGCTTTATCTTATAGAACTCAAGGTCTCCGTGCTGGGCAAACAGGTTTTGCAGCTGTTTGAGCTAAGATTTCCAAGTTATTCACATAATGAAAACTTATACTTTGTTTCGGTCAAGTTCCCCATTCAAAATGCATGTAACAGTGAGAAACGCACTGTCTTGGCGAAAGAAAGCTATTTTGTACAACTTCATAGAAATAGCTGTAACTTTTGATAGAAGACTCAGACAAACATGTTTATGGCCTTATATTATAGAACTCAAGGTCTCCGTGCTGGTCAAACAGGTTTTGCAGCTGTTTGAGCTAAGATTTCCAAGTTATTCACATAATGAAAACTTATACTTTGTTTCGGTCGAGTTCCCCATTCAAATGCATGTAACAGTGAGAAACGCACTGTCTTGGCGAAAGAAAGCGTTTTTGTACAACTTCATAGAAATAGCTGTAACTTTTGATAGAAGACTCGGATACACATGTTTATGGCTTTATCTTATAGAAATCAAGATCTCCGTGCTGGGCAAACAGGTTTTGCAGCTGTTTGAGCTAAGATTTCCAAGTTATTCACATAATGAAAACTTATACTTTGTTTCGGTCGAGTTCCCCATTCAAATGCATGTAACAGTGAGAAACGCACTGTCTTGGCGAAAGAAAGCTATTTTGTACAACTTCATATAAATAGCTGTAACTTTTGATAGAAGACTCAGACAAACATGTTTATGGCTTTATCTTATAGAACTCAAGGTCTCCGTGCTGGGCAAACAGGTTTTGCAGCTGTTTGAGCTAAGATTTCCAAGTTATTCACATAATGAAAACCTATACTTTGTTTCGGTCGAGTTCCCCATTCAAAATGCATGTAACAGTGAGAAACACACTGTCTTGGCGAAAGAAAACGTTTTTGTACAACTTCATAGAAATAGCTGTAACTTTTGATAGAAGACTCAGACAAACATGTTTATGGCCTTATATTATAGAACTCAAGGTCTCCGTGCTGGGCAAACAGGTTTTGCAGCTGTTTGAGCTAAGATTTCCAAGTTATTCACATAATGAAAACTTATACTTTGTTTCGGTCGAGTTCCCCATTCAAATGCATGTAACAGTGAGAAACGCACTGTCTTGGCGAAAGAAAGCGTTTTTGTACAACTTCATATGAATAGCTGTAACTTTTGATAGAAGACTCGGATACACATGTTTATGGCTTTATCTTATAGAACTCAAGGTTCCCGTGCTGGGAAAACAGGTTTTGCAGCTGTTTGAGCTAAGATTTCCAAGTTATTCACATAATGAAAACTTATACTTTTTTTCGGTCGAGTTCCCCATTCAAATGCATGTAACAGTGAGAAACGCACTGTCTTGGCGAAAGAAAGCGTTTTTGTACAACTTCATATAAATAGCTGTAACTTTTGATAGAAGACTCAGACAAACATGTTTATGGCTTTATCTTATAGAACTCAAGGTCTACGTGCTGGGAAAACAGGTTTTGCAGCTGTTTGAGCTAATATTTCCAAGTTATTCACATAATGAAAACTTATACTTTGTTTCGGTCGAGTTCCCCATTCAAATGCATGTAACAGTGAGAAACGCACTGTCTTGGCGAAAGAAAGCGTTTTTGTACAACTTCATATGAATAGCTGTAACTTTTGATAGAAGACTCGGATACACATGTTTATGGCTTTATCTTATAGAACTCAAGGTCTCCGTGCTGGGCAAACAGGTTTTGCAGCTGTTTGAGCTAAGATTTCCAAGTTATTCACATAATGAAAACCTATACTTTGTTTCGGTCGAGTTCCCCATTCAAAATGCATGTAACAGTGAGAAATGCACTGTCTTGGCGAAAGAAAGCGTTTTTGTACAACTTCATAGAAATAGCTGTAACTTTTGATAGAAGACTCGGATACACATGTTTATGGCTTTATCTTATAGAACTCAAGGTCTCCGTGCTGGGCAAACAGGTTTTGCAGCTGTTTGAGCTAAGATTTCCAAGTTATTCACATAATGAAAACCTATACTTTGTTTCGGTCGAGTTCCCCATTCAAAATGCATGTAACAGTGAGAAACGCACTGTCTTGGCGAAAGAAAGCGTTTTTGTACAACTTCATATAAATAGCTGTAACTTTTGATAGAAGACTCAGACAAACATGTTTATGGCTTTATCTTATAGAACTCAAGGTCTACGTGCTGGGAAAACAGGTTTTGCAGCTGTTTGAGCTAAGATTTCCAAGTTATTCACATAATGAAAACTTATACTTTGTTTCGGTCGAGTTCCCCATTCAAATGCATGTAACAGTGAGAAACGCACTGTCTTGGCGAAAGAAAGCGTTTTTGTACAACTTCATAGAAATAGCTGTAACTTTTGATAGAAGACTCGGATACACATGTTTATGGCTTTATCTTATAGAAATCAAGATCTCCGTGCTGGGCAAACAGGTTTTGCAGCTGTTTGAGCTAAGATTTCCAAGTTATTCACATAATGAAAACTTATACTTTGTTTCGGTCGAGTTCCCCATTCAAATGCATGTAACAGTGAGAAACGCACTGTCTTGGCGAAAGAAAGCTATTTTGTACAACTTCATATAAATAGCTGTAACTTTTGATAGAAGACTCAGACAAACATGTTTATGGCTTTATCTTATAGAACTCAAGGTCTCCGTGCTGGGCAAACAGGTTTTGCAGCTGTTTGAGCTAAGATTTCCAAGTTATTCACATAATGAAAACCTATACTTTGTTTCGGTCGAGTTCCCCATTCAAAATGCATGTAACAGTGAGAAACACACTGTCTTGGCGAAAGAAAACGTTTTTGTACAACTTCATAGAAATAGCTGTAACTTTTGATAGAAGACTCAGACAAACATGTTTATGGCTTTATCTTATAGAACTCAAGGTTCCCGTGCTGGGAAAACAGGTTTTGCAGCTGTTTGAGCTAAGATTTCCAAGTTATTCACATAATGAAAACTTATACTTTTTTTCGGTCGAGTTCCCCATTCAAATGCATGTAACAGTGAGAAACGCACTGTCTTGGCGAAAGAAAGCGTTTTTGTACAACTTCATATAAATAGCTGTAACTTTTGATAGAAGACTCAGACAAACATGTTTATGGCTTTATCTTATAGAACTCAAGGTCTACGTGCTGGGAAAACAGGTTTTGCAGCTGTTTGAGCTAATATTTCCAAGTTATTCACATAATGAAAACTTATACTTTGTTTCGGTCGAGTTCCCCATTCAAATGCATGTAACAGTGAGAAACGCACTGTCTTGGCGAAAGAAAGCGTTTTTGTACAACTTCATATGAATAGCTGTAACTTTTGATAGAAGACTCGGATACACATGTTTATGGCTTTATCTTATAGAACTCAAGGTCTCCGTGCTGGGCAAACAGGTTTTGCAGCTGTTTGAGCTAAGATTTCCAAGTTATTCACATAATGAAAACCTATACTTTGTTTCGGTCGAGTTCCCCATTCAAAATGCATGTAACAGTGAGAAATGCACTGTCTTGGCGAAAGAAAGCGTTTTTGTACAACTTCATAGAAATAGCTGTAACTTTTGATAGAAGACTCGGATACACATGTTTATGGCTTTATCTTATAGAACTCAAGGTCTCCGTGCTGGGCAAACAGGTTTTGCAGCTGTTTGAGCTAAGATTTCCAAGTTATTCACATAATGAAAACCTATACTTTGTTTCGGTCGAGTTCCCCATTCAAAATGCATGTAACAGTGAGAAACGCACTGTCTTGGCGAAAGAAAGCGTTTTTGTACAACTTCATATAAATAGCTGTAACTTTTGATAGAAGACTCAGACAAACATGTTTATGGCTTTATCTTATAGAACTCAAGGTCTACGTGCTGGGAAAACAGGTTTTGCAGCTGTTTGAGCTAAGATTTCCAAGTTATTCACATAATGAAAACCTATACTTTGTTTCGGTCGAGTTCCCCATTCAAAATGCATGTAACAGTGAGAAACACACTGTCTTGGCGAAAGAAAACGTTTTTGTACAACTTCATAGAAATAGCTGTAACTTTTGATAGAAGACTCGGATACACATGTTTATGGCTTTATCTTATAGAACTCAAGGTCTCCGTGCTGGGAAAACAGGTTTTGCAGCTGTTTGAGCTAATATTTCCAAGTTATTCACATAATGAAAACTTATACTTTGTTTCGGTCGAGTTCCCCATTCAAAATGCATGTAACAGTGAGAAACACACTGTCTTGGCGAAAGAAAACGTTTTTGTACAACTTCATAGAAATAGCTGTAACTTTTGATAGAAGACTCAGACAAACATGTTTATGGCCTTATATTATAGAACTCAAGGTCTCCGTGCTGGGCAAACAGGTTTTGCAGCTGTTTGAGCTAAGATTTCCAAGTTATTCACATAATGAAAACTTATACTTTGTTTCGGTCGAGTTCCCCATTCAAAATGCATGTAACAGTGAGAAACACACTGTCTTGGCGAAAGAAAACGTTTTTGTACAACTTCATAGAAATAGCTGTAACTTTTGATAGAAGACTCGGATACACATGTTTATGGCTTTATCTTATAGAACTCAAGGTCTCCGTGCTGGGAAAACAGGTTTTGCAGCTGTTTGAGCTAATATTTCCAAGTTATTCACATAATGAAAACTTATACTTTGTTTCGGTCGAGTTCCCCATTCAAAATGCATGTAACAGTGAGAAACACACTGTCTTGGCGAAAGAAAACGTTTTTGTACAACTTCATAGAAATAGCTGTAACTTTTGATAGAAGACTCAGACAAACATGTTTATGGCCTTATATTATAGAACTCAAGGTCTCCGTGCTGGGCAAACAGGTTTTGCAGCTGTTTGAGCTAAGATTTCCAAGTTATTCACATAATGAAAACTTATACTTTGTTTCGGTCGAGTTCCCCATTCAAAATGCATGTAACAGTGAGAAACGCACTGTCTTGGCGAAAGAAAGCGTTTTTGTACAACTTCATATAAATAGCTGTAACTTTTGATAGAAGACTCGGATACACATGTTTATGGCTTTATCTTATAGAACTCAAGGTCTCCGTGCTGGGCAAACAGGTTTTGCAGCTGTTTGAGCTAAGATTTCCAAGTTATTCACATAATGAAAACCTATACTTTGTTTCGGTCGAGTTCCCCATTCAAAATGCATGTAACAGTGAGAAACGCACTGTCTTGGCGAAAGAAAACGTTTTTGTACAACTTCATAGAAATAGCTGTAACTTTTGATAGAAGACTCAGACAAACATGTTTATGGCCTTATATTATAGAACTCAAGGTCTCCGTGCTGGGAAAACAGGTTTTGCAGCTGTTTGAGCTAAGATTTCCAAGTTATTCACATATTGAAAACTTATACTTTGTTTCGGTCGAGTTCCCCATTCAAATGCATGTAACAGTGAGAAACGCACTGTCTTGGCGAAAGAAAGCGTTTTTGTACAACTTCATATGAATAGCTGTAACTTTTGATAGAAGACTCGGATACACATGTTTATGGCTTTATCTTATAGAACTCAAGGTTCCCGTGCTGGGAAAACAGGTTTTGCAGCTGTTTGAGCTAAGATTTCCAAGTTATTCACATAATGAAAACTTATACTTTGTTTCGGTCGAGTTCCCCATTCAAATGCATGTAACAGTGAGAAACGCACTGTCTTGGCGAAAGAAAGCTATTTTGTACAACTTCATAGAAATAGCTGTAACTTTTGATAGAAGACTCGGATACACATGTTTATGGCTTTATCTTATAGAACTCAAGGTCTCCGTGCTGGGCAAACAGGTTTTGCAGCTGTTTGAGCTAAGATTTCCAAGTTATTCACATAATGAAAACCTATACTTTGTTTCGGTCGAGTTCCCCATTCAAAATGCATGTAACAGTGAGAAACGCACTGTCTTGGCGAAAGAAAGCGTTTTTGTACAACTTCATATAAATAGCTGTAACTTTTGATAGAAGACTCAGACAAACATGTTTATGGCTTTATCTTATAGAACTCAAGGTCTACGTGCTGGGAAAACAGGTTTTGCAGCTGTTTGAGCTAAGATTTCCAAGTTATTCACATAATGAAAACCTATACTTTGTTTCGGTCGAGTTCCCCATTCAAAATGCATGTAACAGTGAGAAACACACTGTCTTGGCGAAAGAAAACGTTTTTGTACAACTTCATAGAAATAGCTGTAACTTTTGATAGAAGACTCGGATACACATGTTTATGGCTTTATCTTATAGAACTCAAGGTCTCCGTGCTGGGAAAACAGGTTTTGCAGCTGTTTGAGCTAATATTTCCAAGTTATTCACATAATGAAAACTTATACTTTGTTTCGGTCGAGTTCCCCATTCAAATGCATGTAACAGTGAGAAACGCACTGTCTTGGCGAAAGAAAGCGTTTTTGTACAACTTCATAGAAATAGCTGTAACTTTTGATAGAAGACTCGGATACACATGTTTATGGCTTTATCTTATAGAACTCAAGGTCTCCGTGCTGGGCAAACAGGTTTTGCAGCTGTTTGAGCTAAGATTTCCAAGTTATTCACATAATGAAAACTTATACTTTGTTTCGGTCGAGTTCCCCATTCAAATGCATGTAACAGTGAGAAACGCACTGTCTTGGCGAAAGAAAGCGTTTTTGTACAACTTCATATGAATAGCTGTAACTTTTGATAGAAGACTCGGATACACATGTTTATGGCTTTATCTTATAGAACTCAAGGTCTCCGTGCTGGGAAAACAGGTTTTGCAGCTGTTTGAGCTAAGATTTCCAAGTTATTCACATAATGAAAACTTATACTTTGTTTCGGTCGAGTTCCCCATTCAAATGCATGTAACAGTGAGAAACGCACTGTCTTGGCGAAAGAAAGCGTTTTTGTACAACTTCATATGAATAGCTGTAACTTTTGATAGAAGACTCGGATACACATGTTTATGGCTTTATCTTATAGAACTCAAGGTTCCCGTGCTGGGCAAACAGGTTTTGCAGCTGTTTGAGCTAAGATTTCCAAGTTATTCACATAATGAAAACCTATACTTTGTTTCGGTCGAGTTCCCCATTCAAAATGCATGTAACAGTGAGAAACGCACTGTCTTGGCGAAAGAAAACGTTTTTGTACAACTTCATAGAAATAGCTGTAACTTTTGATAGAAGACTCAGACAAACATGTTTATGGCCTTATATTATAGAACTCAAGGTCTCCGTGCTGGGCAAACAGGTTTTGCAGCTGTTTGAGCTAAGATTTCCAAGTTATTCACATAATGAAAACCTATACTTTGTTTCGGTCGAGTTCCCCATTCAAAATGCATGTAACAGTGAGAAACGCACTGTCTTGGCGAAAGAAAACGTTTTTGTACAACTTCATAGAAATAGCTGTAACTTTTGATAGAAGACTCAGACAAACATGTTTATGGCCTTATATTATAGAACTCAAGGTCTCCGTGCTGGGAAAACAGGTTTTGCAGCTGTTTGAGCTAAGATTTCCAAGTTATTCACATATTGAAAACTTATACTTTGTTTCGGTCGAGTTCCCCATTCAAATGCATGTAACAGTGAGAAACGCACTGTCTTGGCGAAAGAAAGCGTTTTTGTACAACTTCATATGAATAGCTGTAACTTTTGATAGAAGACTCGGATACACATGTTTATGGCTTTATCTTATAGAACTCAAGGTTCCCGTGCTGGGAAAACAGGTTTTGCAGCTGTTTGAGCTAAGATTTCCAAGTTATTCACATAATGAAAACTTATACTTTGTTTCGGTCGAGTTCCCCATTCAAATGCATGTAACAGTGAGAAACGCACTGTCTTGGCGAAAGAAAGCTATTTTGTACAACTTCATAGAAATAGCTGTAACTTTTGATAGAAGACTCGGATACACATGTTTATGGCTTTATCTTATAGAACTCAAGGTCTCCGTGCTGGGCAAACAGGTTTTGCAGCTGTTTGAGCTAAGATTTCCAAGTTATTCACATAATGAAAACCTATACTTTGTTTCGGTCGAGTTCCCCATTCAAAATGCATGTAACAGTGAGAAACGCACTGTCTTGGCGAAAGAAAGCGTTTTTGTACAACTTCATATAAATAGCTGTAACTTTTGATAGAAGACTCAGACAAACATGTTTATGGCTTTATCTTATAGAACTCAAGGTCTACGTGCTGGGAAAACAGGTTTTGCAGCTGTTTGAGCTAAGATTTCCAAGTTATTCACATAATGAAAACCTATACTTTGTTTCGGTCGAGTTCCCCATTCAAAATGCATGTAACAGTGAGAAACACACTGTCTTGGCGAAAGAAAACGTTTTTGTACAACTTCATAGAAATAGCTGTAACTTTTGATAGAAGACTCGGATACACATGTTTATGGCTTTATCTTATAGAACTCAAGGTCTCCGTGCTGGGAAAACAGGTTTTGCAGCTGTTTGAGCTAATATTTCCAAGTTATTCACATAATGAAAACTTATACTTTGTTTCGGTCGAGTTCCCCATTCAAATGCATGTAACAGTGAGAAACGCACTGTCTTGGCGAAAGAAAGCGTTTTTGTACAACTTCATAGAAATAGCTGTAACTTTTGATAGAAGACTCGGATACACATGTTTATGGCTTTATCTTATAGAACTCAAGGTCTCCGTGCTGGGCAAACAGGTTTTGCAGCTGTTTGAGCTAAGATTTCCAAGTTATTCACATAATGAAAACTTATACTTTGTTTCGGTCGAGTTCCCCATTCAAATGCATGTAACAGTGAGAAACGCACTGTCTTGGCGAAAGAAAGCGTTTTTGTACAACTTCATATGAATAGCTGTAACTTTTGATAGAAGACTCGGATACACATGTTTATGGCTTTATCTTATAGAACTCAAGGTCTCCGTGCTGGGAAAACAGGTTTTGCAGCTGTTTGAGCTAAGATTTCCAAGTTATTCACATAATGAAAACTTATACTTTGTTTCGGTCGAGTTCCCCATTCAAATGCATGTAACAGTGAGAAACGCACTGTCTTGGCGAAAGAAAGCGTTTTTGTACAACTTCATATGAATAGCTGTAACTTTTGATAGAAGACTCGGATACACATGTTTATGGCTTTATCTTATAGAACTCAAGGTTCCCGTGCTGGGCAAACAGGTTTTGCAGCTGTTTGAGCTAAGATTTCCAAGTTATTCACATAATGAAAACCTATACTTTGTTTCGGTCGAGTTCCCCATTCAAAATGCATGTAACAGTGAGAAACGCACTGTCTTGGCGAAAGAAAACGTTTTTGTACAACTTCATAGAAATAGCTGTAACTTTTGATAGAAGACTCACACAAACATGTTTATGGCCTTATATTATAGAACTCAAGGTCTCCGTGCTGGGAAAACAGGTTTTGCAGCTGTTTGAGCTAATATTTCCAAGTTATTCACATAATGAAAACTTATACTTTGTTTCGGTCGAGTTCCCCATTCAAATGCATGTAACAGTGAGAAACGCACTGTCTTGGCGAAAGAAAGCGTTTTTGTACAACTTCATAGAAATAGCTGTAACTTTTGATAGAAGACTCGGATACACATGTTTATGGCTTTATCTTATAGAACTCAAGGTCTCCGTGCTGGGCAAACAGGTTTTGCAGCTGTTTGAGCTAAGATTTCCAAGTTATTCACATAATGAAAACTTATACTTTGTTTCGGTCGAGTTCCCCATTCAAATGCATGTAACAGTGAGAAACGCACTGTCTTGGCGAAAGAAAGCGTTTTTGTACAACTTCATATAAATAGCTGTAACTTTTGATAGAAGACTCGGATACACATGTTTATGGCTTTATCTTATAGAACTCAAGGTCTCCGTGCTGGGCAAACAGGTTTTGCAGCTGTTTGAGCTAAGATTTCCAAGTTATTCACATAATGAAAACCTATACTTTGTTTCGGTCGAGTTCCCCATTCAAAATGCATGTAACAGTGAGAAACGCACTGTCTTGGCGAAAGAAAACGTTTTTGTACAACTTCATAGAAATAGCTGTAACTTTTGATAGAAGACTCAGACAAACATGTTTATGGCCTTATATTATAGAACTCAAGGTCTCCGTGCTGGGAAAACAGGTTTTGCAGCTGTTTGAGCTAAGATTTCCAAGTTATTCACATATTGAAAACTTATACTTTGTTTCGGTCGAGTTCCCCATTCAAATGCATGTAACAGTGAGAAACGCACTGTCTTGGCGAAAGAAAGCGTTTTTGTACAACTTCATATGAATAGCTGTAACTTTTGATAGAAGACTCGGATACACATGTTTATGGCTTTATCTTATAGAACTCAAGGTTCCCGTGCTGGGCAAACAGGTTTTGCAGCTGTTTGAGCTAAGATTTCCAAGTTATTCACATAATGAAAACCTATACTTTGTTTCGGTCGAGTTCCCCATTCAAAATGCATGTAACAGTGAGAAACGCACTGTCTTGGCGAAAGAAAACGTTTTTGTACAACTTCATAGAAATAGCTGTAACTTTTGATAGAAGACTCACACAAACATGTTTATGGCCTTATATTATAGAACTCAAGGTCTCCGTGCTGGGAAAACAGGTTTTGCAGCTGTTTGAGCTAATATTTCCAAGTTATTCACATAATGAAAACTTATACTTTGTTTCGGTCGAGTTCCCCATTCAAATGCATGTAACAGTGAGAAACGCACTGTCTTGGCGAAAGAAAGCGTTTTTGTACAACTTCATAGAAATAGCTGTAACTTTTGATAGAAGACTCGGATACACATGTTTATGGCTTTATCTTATAGAACTCAAGGTCTCCGTGCTGGGCAAACAGGTTTTGCAGCTGTTTGAGCTAAGATTTCCAAGTTATTCACATAATGAAAACTTATACTTTGTTTCGGTCGAGTTCCCCATTCAAATGCATGTAACAGTGAGAAACGCACTGTCTTGGCGAAAGAAAGCGTTTTTGTACAACTTCATATAAATAGCTGTAACTTTTGATAGAAGACTCGGATACACATGTTTATGGCTTTATCTTATAGAACTCAAGGTCTCCGTGCTGGGCAAACAGGTTTTGCAGCTGTTTGAGCTAAGATTTCCAAGTTATTCACATAATGAAAACCTATACTTTGTTTCGGTCGAGTTCCCCATTCAAAATGCATGTAACAGTGAGAAACGCACTGTCTTGGCGAAAGAAAACGTTTTTGTACAACTTCATAGAAATAGCTGTAACTTTTGATAGAAGACTCAGACAAACATGTTTATGGCCTTATATTATAGAACTCAAGGTCTCCGTGCTGGGAAAACAGGTTTTGCAGCTGTTTGAGCTAAGATTTCCAAGTTATTCACATATTGAAAACTTATACTTTGTTTCGGTCGAGTTCCCCATTCAAATGCATGTAACAGTGAGAAACGCACTGTCTTGGCGAAAGAAAGCGTTTTTGTACAACTTCATATGAATAGCTGTAACTTTTGATAGAAGACTCGGATACACATGTTTATGGCTTTATCTTATAGAACTCAAGGTTCCCGTGCTGGGAAAACAGGTTTTGCAGCTGTTTGAGCTAAGATTTCCAAGTTATTCACATAATGAAAACTTATACTTTGTTTCGGTCGAGTTCCCCATTCAAATGCATGTAACAGTGAGAAACGCACTGTCTTGGCGAAAGAAAGCTATTTTGTACAACTTCATATAAATAGCTGTAACTTTTGATAGAAGACTCAGACAAACATGTTTATGGCTTTATCTTATAGAACTCAAGGTCTCCGTGCTGGGAAAACAGGTTTTGCAGCTGTTTGAGCTAAGATTTCCAAGTTATTCACATATTGAAAACTTATACTTTGTTTCGGTCGAGTTCCCCATTCAAATGCATGTAACAGTGAGAAACGCACTGTCTTGGCGAAAGAAAGCGTTTTTGTACAACTTCATATGAATAGCTGTAACTTTTGATAGAAGACTCGGATACACATGTTTATGGCTTTATCTTATAGAACTCAAGGTCTCCGTGCTGGGAAAACAGGTTTTGCAGCTGTTTGAGCTAAGATTTCCAAGTTATTCACATAATGAAAACTTATACTTTGTTTCGGTCGAGTTCCCCATTCAAATGCATGTAACAGTGAGAAACGCACTGTCTTGGCGAAAGAAAGCGTTTTTGTACAACTTCATAGAAATAGCTGTAACTTTTGATAGAAGACTCGGATACACATGTTTATGGCTTTATCTTATAGAACTCAAGGTCTCCGTGCTGGGCAAACAGGTTTTGCAGCTGTTTGAGCTAAGATTTCCAAGTTATTCACATAATGAAAACTTATACTTTGTTTCGGTCGAGTTCCCCATTCAAATGCATGTAACAGTGAGAAACGCACTGTCTTGGCGAAAGAAAGCGTTTTTGTACAACTTCATATGAATAGCTGTAACTTTTGATAGAAGACTCGGATACACATGTTTATGGCTTTATCTTATAGAACTCAAGGTCTCCGTGCTGGGAAAACAGGTTTTGCAGCTGTTTGAGCTAAGATTTCCAAGTTATTCACATAATGAAAACTTATACTTTGTTTCGGTCGAGTTCCCCATTCAAATGCATGTAACAGTGAGAAACGCACTGTCTTGGCGAAAGAAAGCGTTTTTGTACAACTTCATATGAATAGCTGTAACTTTTGATAGAAGACTCGGATACACATGTTTATGGCTTTATCTTATAGAACTCAAGGTTCCCGTGCTGGGCAAACAGGTTTTGCAGCTGTTTGAGCTAAGATTTCCAAGTTATTCACATAATGAAAACCTATACTTTGTTTCGGTCGAGTTCCCCATTCAAAATGCATGTAACAGTGAGAAACGCACTGTCTTGGCGAAAGAAAACGTTTTTGTACAACTTCATAGAAATAGCTGTAACTTTTGATAGAAGACTCACACAAACATGTTTATGGCCTTATATTATAGAACTCAAGGTCTCCGTGCTGGGAAAACAGGTTTTGCAGCTGTTTGAGCTAATATTTCCAAGTTATTCACATAATGAAAACTTATACTTTGTTTCGGTCGAGTTCCCCATTCAAATGCATGTAACAGTGAGAAACGCACTGTCTTGGCGAAAGAAAGCGTTTTTGTACAACTTCATAGAAATAGCTGTAACTTTTGATAGAAGACTCGGATACACATGTTTATGGCTTTATCTTATAGAACTCAAGGTCTCCGTGCTGGGCAAACAGGTTTTGCAGCTGTTTGAGCTAAGATTTCCAAGTTATTCACATAATGAAAACTTATACTTTGTTTCGGTCGAGTTCCCCATTCAAATGCATGTAACAGTGAGAAACGCACTGTCTTGGCGAAAGAAAGCGTTTTTGTACAACTTCATATAAATAGCTGTAACTTTTGATAGAAGACTCGGATACACATGTTTATGGCTTTATCTTATAGAACTCAAGGTCTCCGTGCTGGGAAAACAGGTTTTGCAGCTGTTTGAGCTAAGATTTCCAAGTTATTCACATATTGAAAACTTATACTTTGTTTCGGTCGAGTTCCCCATTCAAATGCATGTAACAGTGAGAAACGCACTGTCTTGGCGAAAGAAAGCGTTTTTGTACAACTTCATAGAAATAGCTGTAACTTTTGATAGAAGACTCGGATACACATGTTTATGGCTTTATCTTATAGAACTCAAGGTCTCCGTGCTGGGCAAACAGGTTTTGCAGCTGTTTGAGCTAAGATTTCCAAGTTATTCACATAATGAAAACTTATACTTTGTTTCGGTCGAGTTCCCCATTCAAATGCATGTAACAGTGAGAAACGCACTGTCTTGGCGAAAGAAAGCGTTTTTGTACAACTTCATATGAATAGCTGTAACTTTTGATAGAAGACTCGGATACACATGTTTATGGCTTTATCTTATAGAACTCAAGGTCTCCGTGCTGGGAAAACAGGTTTTGCAGCTGTTTGAGCTAAGATTTCCAAGTTATTCACATAATGAAAACTTATACTTTGTTTCGGTCGAGTTCCCCATTCAAATGCATGTAACAGTGAGAAACGCACTGTCTTGGCGAAAGAAAGCGTTTTTGTACAACTTCATATGAATAGCTGTAACTTTTGATAGAAGACTCGGATACACATGTTTATGGCTTTATCTTATAGAACTCAAGGTTCCCGTGCTGGGCAAACAGGTTTTGCAGCTGTTTGAGCTAAGATTTCCAAGTTATTCACATAATGAAAACCTATACTTTGTTTCGGTCGAGTTCCCCATTCAAAATGCATGTAACAGTGAGAAACGCACTGTCTTGGCGAAAGAAAACGTTTTTGTACAACTTCATAGAAATAGCTGTAACTTTTGATAGAAGACTCACACAAACATGTTTATGGCCTTATATTATAGAACTCAAGGTCTCCGTGCTGGGAAAACAGGTTTTGCAGCTGTTTGAGCTAATATTTCCAAGTTATTCACATAATGAAAACTTATACTTTGTTTCGGTCGAGTTCCCCATTCAAATGCATGTAACAGTGAGAAACGCACTGTCTTGGCGAAAGAAAGCGTTTTTGTACAACTTCATAGAAATAGCTGTAACTTTTGATAGAAGACTCGGATACACATGTTTATGGCTTTATCTTATAGAACTCAAGGTCTCCGTGCTGGGCAAACAGGTTTTGCAGCTGTTTGAGCTAAGATTTCCAAGTTATTCACATAATGAAAACTTATACTTTGTTTCGGTCGAGTTCCCCATTCAAATGCATGTAACAGTGAGAAACGCACTGTCTTGGCGAAAGAAAGCGTTTTTGTACAACTTCATATAAATAGCTGTAACTTTTGATAGAAGACTCGGATACACATGTTTATGGCTTTATCTTATAGAACTCAAGGTCTCCGTGCTGGGCAAACAGGTTTTGCAGCTGTTTGAGCTAAGATTTCCAAGTTATTCACATAATGAAAACCTATACTTTGTTTCGGTCGAGTTCCCCATTCAAAATGCATGTAACAGTGAGAAACGCACTGTCTTGGCGAAAGAAAACGTTTTTGTACAACTTCATAGAAATAGCTGTAACTTTTGATAGAAGACTCAGACAAACATGTTTATGGCCTTATATTATAGAACTCAAGGTCTCCGTGCTGGGAAAACAGGTTTTGCAGCTGTTTGAGCTAAGATTTCCAAGTTATTCACATATTGAAAACTTATACTTTGTTTCGGTCGAGTTCCCCATTCAAATGCATGTAACAGTGAGAAACGCACTGTCTTGGCGAAAGAAAGCGTTTTTGTACAACTTCATATGAATAGCTGTAACTTTTGATAGAAGACTCGGATACACATGTTTATGGCTTTATCTTATAGAACTCAAGGTTCCCGTGCTGGGCAAACAGGTTTTGCAGCTGTTTGAGCTAAGATTTCCAAGTTATTCACATAATGAAAACCTATACTTTGTTTCGGTCGAGTTCCCCATTCAAAATGCATGTAACAGTGAGAAACGCACTGTCTTGGCGAAAGAAAACGTTTTTGTACAACTTCATAGAAATAGCTGTAACTTTTGATAGAAGACTCACACAAACATGTTTATGGCCTTATATTATAGAACTCAAGGTCTCCGTGCTGGGAAAACAGGTTTTGCAGCTGTTTGAGCTAATATTTCCAAGTTATTCACATAATGAAAACTTATACTTTGTTTCGGTCGAGTTCCCCATTCAAATGCATGTAACAGTGAGAAACGCACTGTCTTGGCGAAAGAAAGCGTTTTTGTACAACTTCATAGAAATAGCTGTAACTTTTGATAGAAGACTCGGATACACATGTTTATGGCTTTATCTTATAGAACTCAAGGTCTCCGTGCTGGGCAAACAGGTTTTGCAGCTGTTTGAGCTAAGATTTCCAAGTTATTCACATAATGAAAACTTATACTTTGTTTCGGTCGAGTTCCCCATTCAAATGCATGTAACAGTGAGAAACGCACTGTCTTGGCGAAAGAAAGCGTTTTTGTACAACTTCATATAAATAGCTGTAACTTTTGATAGAAGACTCGGATACACATGTTTATGGCTTTATCTTATAGAACTCAAGGTCTCCGTGCTGGGCAAACAGGTTTTGCAGCTGTTTGAGCTAAGATTTCCAAGTTATTCACATAATGAAAACCTATACTTTGTTTCGGTCGAGTTCCCCATTCAAAATGCATGTAACAGTGAGAAACGCACTGTCTTGGCGAAAGAAAACGTTTTTGTACAACTTCATAGAAATAGCTGTAACTTTTGATAGAAGACTCAGACAAACATGTTTATGGCCTTATATTATAGAACTCAAGGTCTCCGTGCTGGGAAAACAGGTTTTGCAGCTGTTTGAGCTAAGATTTCCAAGTTATTCACATATTGAAAACTTATACTTTGTTTCGGTCGAGTTCCCCATTCAAATGCATGTAACAGTGAGAAACGCACTGTCTTGGCGAAAGAAAGCGTTTTTGTACAACTTCATATGAATAGCTGTAACTTTTGATAGAAGACTCGGATACACATGTTTATGGCTTTATCTTATAGAACTCAAGGTTCCCGTGCTGGGAAAACAGGTTTTGCAGCTGTTTGAGCTAAGATTTCCAAGTTATTCACATAATGAAAACTTATACTTTGTTTCGGTCGAGTTCCCCATTCAAATGCATGTAACAGTGAGAAACGCACTGTCTTGGCGAAAGAAAGCTATTTTGTACAACTTCATATAAATAGCTGTAACTTTTGATAGAAGACTCAGACAAACATGTTTATGGCTTTATCTTATAGAACTCAAGGTCTCCGTGCTGGGAAAACAGGTTTTGCAGCTGTTTGAGCTAAGATTTCCAAGTTATTCACATATTGAAAACTTATACTTTGTTTCGGTCGAGTTCCCCATTCAAATGCATGTAACAGTGAGAAACGCACTGTCTTGGCGAAAGAAAGCGTTTTTGTACAACTTCATATGAATAGCTGTAACTTTTGATAGAAGACTCGGATACACATGTTTATGGCTTTATCTTATAGAACTCAAGGTCTCCGTGCTGGGAAAACAGGTTTTGCAGCTGTTTGAGCTAAGATTTCCAAGTTATTCACATAATGAAAACTTATACTTTGTTTCGGTCGAGTTCCCCATTCAAATGCATGTAACAGTGAGAAACGCACTGTCTTGGCGAAAGAAAGCGTTTTTGTACAACTTCATAGAAATAGCTGTAACTTTTGATAGAAGACTCGGATACACATGTTTATGGCTTTATCTTATAGAACTCAAGGTCTCCGTGCTGGGCAAACAGGTTTTGCAGCTGTTTGAGCTAAGATTTCCAAGTTATTCACATAATGAAAACTTATACTTTGTTTCGGTCGAGTTCCCCATTCAAATGCATGTAACAGTGAGAAACGCACTGTCTTGGCGAAAGAAAGCGTTTTTGTACAACTTCATATGAATAGCTGTAACTTTTGATAGAAGACTCGGATACACATGTTTATGGCTTTATCTTATAGAACTCAAGGTCTCCGTGCTGGGAAAACAGGTTTTGCAGCTGTTTGAGCTAAGATTTCCAAGTTATTCACATAATGAAAACTTATACTTTGTTTCGGTCGAGTTCCCCATTCAAATGCATGTAACAGTGAGAAACGCACTGTCTTGGCGAAAGAAAGCGTTTTTGTACAACTTCATATGAATAGCTGTAACTTTTGATAGAAGACTCGGATACACATGTTTATGGCTTTATCTTATAGAACTCAAGGTTCCCGTGCTGGGCAAACAGGTTTTGCAGCTGTTTGAGCTAAGATTTCCAAGTTATTCACATAATGAAAACCTATACTTTGTTTCGGTCGAGTTCCCCATTCAAAATGCATGTAACAGTGAGAAACGCACTGTCTTGGCGAAAGAAAACGTTTTTGTACAACTTCATAGAAATAGCTGTAACTTTTGATAGAAGACTCACACAAACATGTTTATGGCCTTATATTATAGAACTCAAGGTCTCCGTGCTGGGAAAACAGGTTTTGCAGCTGTTTGAGCTAATATTTCCAAGTTATTCACATAATGAAAACTTATACTTTGTTTCGGTCGAGTTCCCCATTCAAATGCATGTAACAGTGAGAAACGCACTGTCTTGGCGAAAGAAAGCGTTTTTGTACAACTTCATAGAAATAGCTGTAACTTTTGATAGAAGACTCGGATACACATGTTTATGGCTTTATCTTATAGAACTCAAGGTCTCCGTGCTGGGCAAACAGGTTTTGCAGCTGTTTGAGCTAAGATTTCCAAGTTATTCACATAATGAAAACTTATACTTTGTTTCGGTCGAGTTCCCCATTCAAATGCATGTAACAGTGAGAAACGCACTGTCTTGGCGAAAGAAAGCGTTTTTGTACAACTTCATATAAATAGCTGTAACTTTTGATAGAAGACTCGGATACACATGTTTATGGCTTTATCTTATAGAACTCAAGGTCTCCGTGCTGGGAAAACAGGTTTTGCAGCTGTTTGAGCTAAGATTTCCAAGTTATTCACATATTGAAAACTTATACTTTGTTTCGGTCGAGTTCCCCATTCAAATGCATGTAACAGTGAGAAACGCACTGTCTTGGCGAAAGAAAGCGTTTTTGTACAACTTCATAGAAATAGCTGTAACTTTTGATAGAAGACTCGGATACACATGTTTATGGCTTTATCTTATAGAACTCAAGGTCTCCGTGCTGGGCAAACAGGTTTTGCAGCTGTTTGAGCTAAGATTTCCAAGTTATTCACATAATGAAAACTTATACTTTGTTTCGGTCGAGTTCCCCATTCAAATGCATGTAACAGTGAGAAACGCACTGTCTTGGCGAAAGAAAGCGTTTTTGTACAACTTCATATGAATAGCTGTAACTTTTGATAGAAGACTCGGATACACATGTTTATGGCTTTATCTTATAGAACTCAAGGTCTCCGTGCTGGGAAAACAGGTTTTGCAGCTGTTTGAGCTAAGATTTCCAAGTTATTCACATAATGAAAACTTATACTTTGTTTCGGTCGAGTTCCCCATTCAAATGCATGTAACAGTGAGAAACGCACTGTCTTGGCGAAAGAAAGCGTTTTTGTACAACTTCATATGAATAGCTGTAACTTTTGATAGAAGACTCGGATACACATGTTTATGGCTTTATCTTATAGAACTCAAGGTTCCCGTGCTGGGCAAACAGGTTTTGCAGCTGTTTGAGCTAAGATTTCCAAGTTATTCACATAATGAAAACCTATACTTTGTTTCGGTCGAGTTCCCCATTCAAAATGCATGTAACAGTGAGAAACGCACTGTCTTGGCGAAAGAAAACGTTTTTGTACAACTTCATAGAAATAGCTGTAACTTTTGATAGAAGACTCACACAAACATGTTTATGGCCTTATATTATAGAACTCAAGGTCTCCGTGCTGGGAAAACAGGTTTTGCAGCTGTTTGAGCTAATATTTCCAAGTTATTCACATAATGAAAACTTATACTTTGTTTCGGTCGAGTTCCCCATTCAAATGCATGTAACAGTGAGAAACGCACTGTCTTGGCGAAAGAAAGCGTTTTTGTACAACTTCATAGAAATAGCTGTAACTTTTGATAGAAGACTCGGATACACATGTTTATGGCTTTATCTTATAGAACTCAAGGTCTCCGTGCTGGGCAAACAGGTTTTGCAGCTGTTTGAGCTAAGATTTCCAAGTTATTCACATAATGAAAACTTATACTTTGTTTCGGTCGAGTTCCCCATTCAAATGCATGTAACAGTGAGAAACGCACTGTCTTGGCGAAAGAAAGCGTTTTTGTACAACTTCATATAAATAGCTGTAACTTTTGATAGAAGACTCGGATACACATGTTTATGGCTTTATCTTATAGAACTCAAGGTCTCCGTGCTGGGAAAACAGGTTTTGCAGCTGTTTGAGCTAAGATTTCCAAGTTATTCACATATTGAAAACTTATACTTTGTTTCGGTCGAGTTCCCCATTCAAATGCATGTAACAGTGAGAAACGCACTGTCTTGGCGAAAGAAAGCGTTTTTGTACAACTTCATATGAATAGCTGTAACTTTTGATAGAAGACTCGGATACACATGTTTATGGCTTTATCTTATAGAACTCAAGGTTCCCGTGCTGGGCAAACAGGTTTTGCAGCTGTTTGAGCTAAGATTTCCAAGTTATTCACATAATGAAAACCTATACTTTGTTTCGGTCGAGTTCCCCATTCAAAATGCATGTAACAGTGAGAAACGCACTGTCTTGGCGAAAGAAAACGTTTTTGTACAACTTCATAGAAATAGCTGTAACTTTTGATAGAAGACTCACACAAACATGTTTATGGCCTTATATTATAGAACTCAAGGTCTCCGTGCTGGGAAAACAGGTTTTGCAGCTGTTTGAGCTAATATTTCCAAGTTATTCACATAATGAAAACTTATACTTTGTTTCGGTCGAGTTCCCCATTCAAATGCATGTAACAGTGAGAAACGCACTGTCTTGGCGAAAGAAAGCGTTTTTGTACAACTTCATAGAAATAGCTGTAACTTTTGATAGAAGACTCGGATACACATGTTTATGGCTTTATCTTATAGAACTCAAGGTCTCCGTGCTGGGCAAACAGGTTTTGCAGCTGTTTGAGCTAAGATTTCCAAGTTATTCACATAATGAAAACTTATACTTTGTTTCGGTCGAGTTCCCCATTCAAATGCATGTAACAGTGAGAAACGCACTGTCTTGGCGAAAGAAAGCGTTTTTGTACAACTTCATATAAATAGCTGTAACTTTTGATAGAAGACTCGGATACACATGTTTATGGCTTTATCTTATAGAACTCAAGGTCTCCGTGCTGGGCAAACAGGTTTTGCAGCTGTTTGAGCTAAGATTTCCAAGTTATTCACATAATGAAAACCTATACTTTGTTTCGGTCGAGTTCCCCATTCAAAATGCATGTAACAGTGAGAAACGCACTGTCTTGGCGAAAGAAAACGTTTTTGTACAACTTCATAGAAATAGCTGTAACTTTTGATAGAAGACTCAGACAAACATGTTTATGGCCTTATATTATAGAACTCAAGGTCTCCGTGCTGGGAAAACAGGTTTTGCAGCTGTTTGAGCTAAGATTTCCAAGTTATTCACATATTGAAAACTTATACTTTGTTTCGGTCGAGTTCCCCATTCAAATGCATGTAACAGTGAGAAACGCACTGTCTTGGCGAAAGAAAGCGTTTTTGTACAACTTCATATGAATAGCTGTAACTTTTGATAGAAGACTCGGATACACATGTTTATGGCTTTATCTTATAGAACTCAAGGTTCCCGTGCTGGGCAAACAGGTTTTGCAGCTGTTTGAGCTAAGATTTCCAAGTTATTCACATAATGAAAACCTATACTTTGTTTCGGTCGAGTTCCCCATTCAAAATGCATGTAACAGTGAGAAACGCACTGTCTTGGCGAAAGAAAACGTTTTTGTACAACTTCATAGAAATAGCTGTAACTTTTGATAGAAGACTCACACAAACATGTTTATGGCCTTATATTATAGAACTCAAGGTCTCCGTGCTGGGAAAACAGGTTTTGCAGCTGTTTGAGCTAATATTTCCAAGTTATTCACATAATGAAAACTTATACTTTGTTTCGGTCGAGTTCCCCATTCAAATGCATGTAACAGTGAGAAACGCACTGTCTTGGCGAAAGAAAGCGTTTTTGTACAACTTCATAGAAATAGCTGTAACTTTTGATAGAAGACTCGGATACACATGTTTATGGCTTTATCTTATAGAACTCAAGGTCTCCGTGCTGGGCAAACAGGTTTTGCAGCTGTTTGAGCTAAGATTTCCAAGTTATTCACATAATGAAAACTTATACTTTGTTTCGGTCGAGTTCCCCATTCAAATGCATGTAACAGTGAGAAACGCACTGTCTTGGCGAAAGAAAGCGTTTTTGTACAACTTCATATAAATAGCTGTAACTTTTGATAGAAGACTCGGATACACATGTTTATGGCTTTATCTTATAGAACTCAAGGTCTCCGTGCTGGGCAAACAGGTTTTGCAGCTGTTTGAGCTAAGATTTCCAAGTTATTCACATAATGAAAACCTATACTTTGTTTCGGTCGAGTTCCCCATTCAAAATGCATGTAACAGTGAGAAACGCACTGTCTTGGCGAAAGAAAACGTTTTTGTACAACTTCATAGAAATAGCTGTAACTTTTGATAGAAGACTCAGACAAACATGTTTATGGCCTTATATTATAGAACTCAAGGTCTCCGTGCTGGGAAAACAGGTTTTGCAGCTGTTTGAGCTAAGATTTCCAAGTTATTCACATATTGAAAACTTATACTTTGTTTCGGTCGAGTTCCCCATTCAAATGCATGTAACAGTGAGAAACGCACTGTCTTGGCGAAAGAAAGCGTTTTTGTACAACTTCATATGAATAGCTGTAACTTTTGATAGAAGACTCGGATACACATGTTTATGGCTTTATCTTATAGAACTCAAGGTTCCCGTGCTGGGAAAACAGGTTTTGCAGCTGTTTGAGCTAAGATTTCCAAGTTATTCACATAATGAAAACTTATACTTTGTTTCGGTCGAGTTCCCCATTCAAATGCATGTAACAGTGAGAAACGCACTGTCTTGGCGAAAGAAAGCTATTTTGTACAACTTCATATAAATAGCTGTAACTTTTGATAGAAGACTCAGACAAACATGTTTATGGCTTTCTCTTATAGAACTCAAGGTCTCCGTGCTGGGAAAACAGGTTTTGCAGCTGTTTGAGCTAAGATTTCCAAGTTATTCACATATTGAAAACTTATACTTTGTTTCGGTCGAGTTCCCCATTCAAATGCATGTAACAGTGAGAAACGCACTGTCTTGGCGAAAGAAAGCGTTTTTGTACAACTTCATATGAATAGCTGTAACTTTTGATAGAAGACTCGGATACACATGTTTATGGCTTTATCTTATAGAACTCAAGGTCTCCGTGCTGGGAAAACAGGTTTTGCAGCTGTTTGAGCTAAGATTTCCAAGTTATTCACATAATGAAAACTTATACTTTGTTTCGGTCGAGTTCCCCATTCAAATGCATGTAACAGTGAGAAACGCACTGTCTTGGCGAAAGAAAGCGTTTTTGTACAACTTCATATGAATAGCTGTAACTTTTGATAGAAGACTCGGATACACATGTTTATGGCTTTATCTTATAGAACTCAAGGATCCCGTGCTGGGCAAACAGGTTTTGCAGCTGTTTGAGCTAAGATTTCCAAGTTATTCACATAATGAAAACCTATACTTTGTTTCGGTCGAGTTCCCCATTCAAAATGCATGTAACAGTGAGAAACGCACTGTCTTGGCGAAAGAAAGCGTTTTTGTACAACTTCATATAAATAGCTGTAACTTTTGATAGAAGACTCGGATACACATGTTTATGGCTTTATCTTATAGAACTCAAGGTCTCCGTGCTGGGCAAACAGGTTTTGCAGCTGTTTGAGCTAAGATTTCCAAGTTATTCACATAATGAAAACCTATACTTTGTTTCGGTCGAGTTCCCCATTCAAAATGCATGTAACAGTGAGAAACGCACTGTCTTGGCGAAAGAAAACGTTTTTGTACAACTTCATAGAAATAGCTGTAACTTTTGATAGAAGACTCAGACAAACATGTTTATGGCCTTATATTATAGAACTCAAGGTCTCCGTGCTGGGAAAACAGGTTTTGCAGCTGTTTGAGCTAAGATTTCCAAGTTATTCACATATTGAAAACTTATACTTTGTTTCGGTCGAGTTCCCCATTCAAATGCATGTAACAGTGAGAAACGCACTGTCTTGGCGAAAGAAAGCGTTTTTGTACAACTTCATATGAATAGCTGTAACTTTTGATAGAAGACTCGGATACACATGTTTATGGCTTTATCTTATAGAACTCAAGGTTCCCGTGCTGGGAAAACAGGTTTTGCAGCTGTTTGAGCTAAGATTTCCAAGTTATTCACATAATGAAAACTTATACTTTGTTTCGGTCGAGTTCCCCATTCAAATGCATGTAACAGTGAGAAACGCACTGTCTTGGCGAAAGAAAGCTATTTTGTACAACTTCATATAAATAGCTGTAACTTTTGATAGAAGACTCAGACAAACATGTTTATGGCTTTATCTTATAGAACTCAAGGTCTCCGTGCTGGGCAAACAGGTTTTGCAGCTGTTTGAGCTAAGATTTCCAAGTTATTCACATAATGAAAACTTATACTTTGTTTCGGTCAAGTTCCCCATTCAAAATGCATGTAACAGTGAGAAACGCACTGTCTTGGCGAAAGAAAGCGTTTTTGTACAACTTCATAGAAATAGCTGTAACTTTTGATAGAAGACTCAGACAAACATGTTTATGGCCTTATATTATAGAACTCAAGGTCTCCGTGCTGGTCAAACAGGTTTTGCAGCTGTTTGAGCTAAGATTTCCAAGTTATTCACATAATGAAAACTTATACTTTGTTTCGGTCGAGTTCCCCATTCAAATGCATGTAACAGTGAGAAACGCACTGTCTTGGCGAAAGAAAGCGTTTTTGTACAACTTCATAGAAATAGCTGTAACTTTTGATAGAAGACTCGGATACACATGTTTATGGCTTTATCTTATAGAAATCAAGATCTCCGTGCTGGGCAAACAGGTTTTGCAGCTGTTTGAGCTAAGATTTCCAAGTTATTCACATAATGAAAACTTATACTTTGTTTCGGTCGAGTTCCCCATTCAAATGCATGTAACAGTGAGAAACGCACTGTCTTGGCGAAAGAAAGCTATTTTGTACAACTTCATATAAATAGCTGTAACTTTTGATAGAAGACTCAGACAAACATGTTTATGGCTTTATCTTATAGAACTCAAGGTCTCCGTGCTGGGCAAACAGGTTTTGCAGCTGTTTGAGCTAAGATTTCCAAGTTATTCACATAATGAAAACCTATACTTTGTTTCGGTCGAGTTCCCCATTCAAAATGCATGTAACAGTGAGAAACACACTGTCTTGGCGAAAGAAAACGTTTTTGTACAACTTCATAGAAATAGCTGTAACTTTTGATAGAAGACTCAGACAAACATGTTTATGGCCTTATATTATAGAACTCAAGGTCTCCGTGCTGGGCAAACAGGTTTTGCAGCTGTTTGAGCTAAGATTTCCAAGTTATTCACATAATGAAAACTTATACTTTGTTTCGGTCGAGTTCCCCATTCAAATGCATGTAACAGTGAGAAACGCACTGTCTTGGCGAAAGAAAGCGTTTTTGTACAACTTCATATGAATAGCTGTAACTTTTGATAGAAGACTCGGATACACATGTTTATGGCTTTATCTTATAGAACTCAAGGTTCCCGTGCTGGGAAAACAGGTTTTGCAGCTGTTTGAGCTAAGATTTCCAAGTTATTCACATAATGAAAACTTATACTTTTTTTCGGTCGAGTTCCCCATTCAAATGCATGTAACAGTGAGAAACGCACTGTCTTGGCGAAAGAAAGCGTTTTTGTACAACTTCATATAAATAGCTGTAACTTTTGATAGAAGACTCAGACAAACATGTTTATGGCTTTATCTTATAGAACTCAAGGTCTACGTGCTGGGAAAACAGGTTTTGCAGCTGTTTGAGCTAATATTTCCAAGTTATTCACATAATGAAAACTTATACTTTGTTTCGGTCGAGTTCCCCATTCAAATGCATGTAACAGTGAGAAACGCACTGTCTTGGCGAAAGAAAGCGTTTTTGTACAACTTCATATGAATAGCTGTAACTTTTGATAGAAGACTCGGATACACATGTTTATGGCTTTATCTTATAGAACTCAAGGTCTCCGTGCTGGGCAAACAGGTTTTGCAGCTGTTTGAGCTAAGATTTCCAAGTTATTCACATAATGAAAACCTATACTTTGTTTCGGTCGAGTTCCCCATTCAAAATGCATGTAACAGTGAGAAATGCACTGTCTTGGCGAAAGAAAGCGTTTTTGTACAACTTCATAGAAATAGCTGTAACTTTTGATAGAAGACTCGGATACACATGTTTATGGCTTTATCTTATAGAACTCAAGGTCTCCGTGCTGGGCAAACAGGTTTTGCAGCTGTTTGAGCTAAGATTTCCAAGTTATTCACATAATGAAAACCTATACTTTGTTTCGGTCGAGTTCCCCATTCAAAATGCATGTAACAGTGAGAAACGCACTGTCTTGGCGAAAGAAAGCGTTTTTGTACAACTTCATATAAATAGCTGTAACTTTTGATAGAAGACTCAGACAAACATGTTTATGGCTTTATCTTATAGAACTCAAGGTCTACGTGCTGGGAAAACAGGTTTTGCAGCTGTTTGAGCTAAGATTTCCAAGTTATTCACATAATGAAAACCTATACTTTGTTTCGGTCGAGTTCCCCATTCAAATGCATGTAACAGTGAGAAACGCACTGTCTTGGCGAAAGAAAGCGTTTTTGTACAACTTCATAGAAATAGCTGTAACTTTTGATAGAAGACTCGGATACACATGTTTATGGCTTTATCTTATAGAACTCAAGGTCTCCGTGCTGGGAAAACAGGTTTTGCAGCTGTTTGAGCTAATATTTCCAAGTTATTCACATAATGAAAACTTATACTTTGTTTCGGTCGAGTTCCCCATTCAAATGCATGTAACAGTGAGAAACGCACTGTCTTGGCGAAAGAAAGCGTTTTTGTACAACTTCATAGAAATAGCTGTAACTTTTGATAGAAGACTCGGATACACATGTTTATGGCTTTATCTTATAGAACTCAAGGTCTCCGTGCTGGGCAAACAGGTTTTGCAGCTGTTTGAGCTAAGATTTCCAAGTTATTCACATAATGAAAACTTATACTTTGTTTCGGTCGAGTTCCCCATTCAAATGCATGTAACAGTGAGAAACGCACTGTCTTGGCGAAAGAAAGCGTTTTTGTACAACTTCATATGAATAGCTGTAACTTTTGATAGAAGACTCGGATACACATGTTTATGGCTTTATCTTATAGAACTCAAGGTCTCCGTGCTGGGAAAACAGGTTTTGCAGCTGTTTGAGCTAAGATTTCCAAGTTATTCACATAATGAAAACTTATACTTTGTTTCGGTCGAGTTCCCCATTCAAATGCATGTAACAGTGAGAAACGCACTGTCTTGGCGAAAGAAAGCGTTTTTGTACAACTTCATATGAATAGCTGTAACTTTTGATAGAAGACTCGGATACACATGTTTATGGCTTTATCTTATAGAACTCAAGGTTCCCGTGCTGGGCAAACAGGTTTTGCAGCTGTTTGAGCTAAGATTTCCAAGTTATTCACATAATGAAAACCTATACTTTGTTTCGGTCGAGTTCCCCATTCAAAATGCATGTAACAGTGAGAAACGCACTGTCTTGGCGAAATAAAACGTTTTTGTACAACTTCATAGAAATAGCTGTAACTTTTGATAGAAGACTCACACAAACATGTTTATGGCCTTATATTATAGAACTCAAGGTCTCCGTGCTGGGAAAACAGGTTTTGCAGCTGTTTGAGCTAATATTTCCAAGTTATTCACATAATGAAAACTTATACTTTGTTTCGGTCGAGTTCCCCATTCAAATGCATGTAACAGTGAGAAACGCACTGTCTTGGCGAAAGAAAGCGTTTTTGTACAACTTCATAGAAATAGCTGTAACTTTTGATAGAAGACTCGGATACACATGTTTATGGCTTTATCTTATAGAACTCAAGGTCTCCGTGCTGGGCAAACAGGTTTTGCAGCTGTTTGAGCTAAGATTTCCAAGTTATTCACATAATGAAAACTTATACTTTGTTTCGGTCGAGTTCCCCATTCAAATGCATGTAACAGTGAGAAACGCACTGTCTTGGCGAAAGAAAGCGTTTTTGTACAACTTCATATGAATAGCTGTAACTTTTGATAGAAGACTCGGATACACATGTTTATGGCTTTATCTTATAGAACTCAAGGTCTCCGTGCTGGGAAAACAGGTTTTGCAGCTGTTTGAGCTAAGATTTCCAAGTTATTCACATAATGAAAACTTATACTTTGTTTCGGTCGAGTTCCCCATTCAAATGCATGTAACAGTGAGAAACGCACTGTCTTGGCGAAAGAAAGCGTTTTTGTACAACTTCATATGAATAGCTGTAACTTTTGATAGAAGACTCGGATACACATGTTTATGGCTTTATCTTATAGAACTCAAGGTTCCCGTGCTGGGCAAACAGGTTTTGCAGCTGTTTGAGCTAAGATTTCCAAGTTATTCACATAATGAAAACCTATACTTTGTTTCGGTCGAGTTCCCCATTCAAAATGCATGTAACAGTGAGAAACGCACTGTCTTGGCGAAAGAAAGCGTTTTTGTACAACTTCATAGAAATAGCTGTAACTTTTGATAGAAGACTCGGATACACATGTTTATGGCCTTATATTATAGAACTCAAGGTCTCCGTGCTGGGCAAACAGGTTTTGCAGCTGTTTGAGCTAAGATTACCAAGTTATTCACATAATGAAAACCTATACTTTGTTTCGGTCGAGTTCCCCATTCAAAATGCATGTAACAGTGAGAAACGCACTGTCTTGGCGAAAGAAAGCTATTTTGTACAACTTCATAGAAATAGCTGTAACTTTTGATAGAAGACTCGGATACACATGTTTATGGCTTTATCTTTTAGAACTCAAGGTCTCCGTGCTGGGAAAACAGGTTTTGCAGCTGTTTGAGCTAAGATTTCCAAGTTATTCACATAATGAAAACTTATACTTTGTTTCGGTCGAGTTCCCCATTCAAATGCATGTAACAGTGAGAAACGCACTGTCTTGGCGAAAGAAAGCGTTTTTGTACAACTTCATAGAAATAGCTGTAACTTTTGATAGAAGACTCGGATACACATGTTTATGGCTTTATCTTATAGAAATCAAGATCTCCGTGCGGGGCATACAGGTTTTGCAGCTGTTTGAGCTAAGATTTCCAAGTTATTCACATAATGAAAACCTATACTTTGTTTCGGTCGAGTTCCCCATTCAAAATGCATGTAACAGTGAGAAACGCACTGTCTTGGCGAAAGAAAACGTTTTTGTACAACTTCATAGAAATAGCTGTAACTTTTGATAGAAGACTCAGACAAACATGTTTATGGCCTTATATTATAGAACTCAAGGATCCCGTGCTGGGCAAACAGGTTTTGCAGCTGTTTGAGCTAAGATTTCCAAGTTATTCACATAATGAAAACCTATACTTTGTTTCGGTCGAGTTCCCCATTCAAAATGCATGTAACAGTGAGAAACGCACTGTCTTGGCGAAAGAAAGCGTTTTTGTACAACTTCATATAAATAGCTGTAACTTTTGATAGAAGACTCGGATACACATGTTTATGGCTTTATCTTATAGAACTCAAGGTCTCCGTGCTGGGCAAACAGGTTTTGCAGCTGTTTGAGCTAAGATTTCCAAGTTATTCACATAATGAAAACCTATACTTTGTTTCGGTCGAGTTCCCCATTCAAAATGCATGTAACAGTGAGAAACGCACTGTCTTGGCGAAAGAAAACGTTTTTGTACAACTTCATAGAAATAGCTGTAACTTTTGATAGAAGACTCAGACAAACATGTTTATGGCCTTATATTATAGAACTCAAGGTCTCCGTGCTGGGAAAACAGGTTTTGCAGCTGTTTGAGCTAAGATTTCCAAGTTATTCACATATTGAAAACTTATACTTTGTTTCGGTCGAGTTCCCCATTCAAATGCATGTAACAGTGAGAAACGCACTGTCTTGGCGAAAGAAAGCGTTTTTGTACAACTTCATATGAATAGCTGTAACTTTTGATAGAAGACTCGGATACACATGTTTATGGCTTTATCTTATAGAACTCAAGGTTCCCGTGCTGGGAAAACAGGTTTTGCAGCTGTTTGAGCTAAGATTTCCAAGTTATTCACATAATGAAAACTTATACTTTGTTTCGGTCGAGTTCCCCATTCAAATGCATGTAACAGTGAGAAACGCACTGTCTTGGCGAAAGAAAGCTATTTTGTACAACTTCATATAAATAGCTGTAACTTTTGATAGAAGACTCAGACAAACATGTTTATGGCCTTATATTATAGAACTCAAGGTCTCCGTGCTGGTCAAACAGGTTTTGCAGCTGTTTGAGCTAAGATTTCCAAGTTATTCACATAATGAAAACTTATACTTTGTTTCGGTCGAGTTCCCCATTCAAATGCATGTAACAGTGAGAAACGCACTGTCTTGGCGAAAGAAAGCGTTTTTGTACAACTTCATAGAAATAGCTGTAACTTTTGATAGAAGACTCGGATACACATGTTTATGGCTTTATCTTATAGAAATCAAGATCTCCGTGCTGGGCAAACAGGTTTTGCAGCTGTTTGAGCTAAGATTTCCAAGTTATTCACATAATGAAAACTTATACTTTGTTTCGGTCGAGTTCCCCATTCAAATGCATGTAACAGTGAGAAACGCACTGTCTTGGCGAAAGAAAGCTATTTTGTACAACTTCATATAAATAGCTGTAACTTTTGATAGAAGACTCAGACAAACATGTTTATGGCTTTATCTTATAGAACTCAAGGTCTCCGTGCTGGGCAAACAGGTTTTGCAGCTGTTTGAGCTAAGATTTCCAAGTTATTCACATAATGAAAACCTATACTTTGTTTCGGTCGAGTTCCCCATTCAAAATGCATGTAACAGTGAGAAACACACTGTCTTGGCGAAAGAAAACGTTTTTGTACAACTTCATAGAAATAGCTGTAACTTTTGATAGAAGACTCAGACAAACATGTTTATGGCCTTATATTATAGAACTCAAGGTCTCCGTGCTGGGCAAACAGGTTTTGCAGCTGTTTGAGCTAAGATTTCCAAGTTATTCACATAATGAAAACTTATACTTTGTTTCGGTCGAGTTCCCCATTCAAATGCATGTAACAGTGAGAAACGCACTGTCTTGGCGAAAGAAAGCGTTTTTGTACAACTTCATATGAATAGCTGTAACTTTTGATAGAAGACTCGGATACACATGTTTATGGCTTTATCTTATAGAACTCAAGGTTCCCGTGCTGGGAAAACAGGTTTTGCAGCTGTTTGAGCTAAGATTTCCAAGTTATTCACATAATGAAAACTTATACTTTGTTTCGGTCGAGTTCCCCATTCAAATGCATGTAACAGTGAGAAACGCACTGTCTTGGCGAAAGAAAGCGTTTTTGTACAACTTCATATGAATAGCTGTAACTTTTGATAGAAGACTCGGATACACATGTTTATGGCTTTATCTTATAGAACTCAAGGTTCCCGTGCTGGGCAAACAGGTTTTGCAGCTGTTTGAGCTAAGATTTCCAAGTTATTCACATAATGAAAACCTATACTTTGTTTCGGTCGAGTTCCCCATTCAAAATGCATGTAACAGTGAGAAACGCACTGTCTTGGCGAAAGAAAGCGTTTTTGTACAACTTCATAGAAATAGCTGTAACTTTTGATAGAAGACTCGGATACACATGTTTATGGCCTTATATTATAGAACTCAAGGTCTCCGTGCTGGGCAAACAGGTTTTGCAGCTGTTTGAGCTAAGATTTCCAAGTTATTCACATAATGAAAACCTATACTTTGTTTCGGTCAAGTTCCCCATTCAAAATGCATGTAACAGTGAGAAACGCACTGTCTTGGCGAAAGAAAGCTATTTTGTACAACTTCATAGAAATAGCTGTAACTTTTGATAGAAGACTCGGATACACATGTTTATGGCTTTATCTTTTAGAACTCAAGGTCTCCGTGCTGGGAAAACAGGTTTTGCAGCTGTTTGAGCTAAGATTTCCAAGTTATTCACATAATGAAAACTTATACTTTGTTTCGGTCGAGTTCCCCATTCAAATGCATGTAACAGTGAGAAACGCACTGTCTTGGCGAAAGAAAGCGTTTTTGTACAACTTCATAGAAATAGCTGTAACTTTTGATAGAAGACTCGGATACACATGTTTATGGCTTTATCTTATAGAAATCAAGATCTCCGTGCGGGGCATACAGGTTTTGCAGCTGTTTGAGCTAAGATTTCCAAGTTATTCACATAATGAAAACCTATACTTTGTTTCGGTCGAGTTCCCCATTCAAAATGCATGTAACAGTGAGAAACGCACTGTCTTGGCGAAAGAAAACGTTTTTGTACAACTTCATAGAAATAGCTGTAACTTTTGATAGAAGACTCGGATACACATGTTTATGGCTTTATCTTATAGAACTCAAGGTTCCCGTGCTGGGAAAACAGGTTTTGCAGCTGTTTGAGCTAAGATTTCCAAGTTATTCACATATTGAAAACTTATACTTTGTTTCGGTCGAGTTCCCCATTCAAATGCATGTAACAGTGAGAAACGCACTGTCTTGGCGAAAGAAAGCGTTTTTGTACAACTTCATATGAATAGCTGTAACTTTTGATAGAAGACTCGGATACACATGTTTATGGCTTTATCTTATAGAACTCAAGGTTCCCGTGCTGGGAAAACAGGTTTTGCAGCTGTTTGAGCTAAGATTTCCAAGTTATTCACATAATGAAAACTTATACTTTGTTTCGGTCGAGTTCCCCATTCAAATGCATGTAACAGTGAGAAACGCACTGTCTTGGCGAAAGAAAGCGTTTTTGTACAACTTCATATAAATAGCTGTAACTTTTGATAGAAGACTCAGACAAACATGTTTATGGCTTTATCTTATAGAACTCAAGGTCTCCGTGCTGGGCAAACAGGTTTTGCAGCTGTTTGAGCTAAGATTTCCAAGTTATTCACATAATGAAAACTTATACTTTGTTTCGGTCGAGTTCCCCATTCAAATGCATGTAACAGTGAGAAACGCACTGTCTTGGCGAAAGAAAGCGTTTTTGTACAACTTCATATAAATAGCTGTAACTTTTGATAGAAGACTCAGACAAACATGTTTATGGCTTTATCTTATAGAACTCAAGGTCTCCGTGCTGGGCAAACAGGTTTTGCAGCTGTTTGAGCTAAGATTTCCAAGTTATTCACATAATGAAAACCTATACTTTGTTTCGGTCGAGTTCCCCATTCAAAATGCATGTAACAGTGAGAAACACACTGTCTTGGCGAAAGAAAACGTTTTTGTACAACTTCATAGAAATACCTGTAACTTTTGATAGAAGACTCAGACAAACATGTTTATGGCCTTATATTATAGAACTCAAGGTCTCCGTGCTGGGCAAACAGGTTTTGCAGCTGTTTGAGCTAAGATTTCCAAGTTATTCACATAATGAAAACTTATACTTTGTTTCGGTCGAGTTCCCCATTCAAATGCATGTAACAGTGAGAAACGCACTGTCTTGGCGAAAGAAAGCGTTTTTGTACAACTTCATATGAATAGCTGTAACTTTTGATAGAAGACTCGGATACACATGTTTATGGCTTTATCTTATAGAACTCAAGGTTCCCGTGCTGGGAAAACAGGTTTTGCAGCTGTTTGAGCTAAGATTTCCAAGTTATTCACATAATGAAAACGTATACTTTGTTTCGGTCGAGTTCCCCATTCAAATGCATGTAACAGTGAGAAACGCACTGTCTTGGCGAAAGAAAGCGTTTTTGTACAACTTCATATAAATAGCTGTAACTTTTGATAGAAGACTCACACAAACATGTTTATGGCTTTATCTTATAGAACTCAAGGTCTCCGTGCTGGGAAAACAGGTTTTGCAGCTGTTTGAGCTAAGATTTCCAAGTTATTCACATAATGAAAACTTATACTTTGTTTCGGTCGAGTTCCCCATTCAAATGCATGTAACAGTGAGAAACGCACTGTCTTGGCGAAAGAAAGCGTTTTTGTACAACTTCATATGAATAGCTGTAACTTTTGATAGAAGACTCGGATACACATGTTTATGGCTTTATCTTATAGAACTCAAGGTTCCCGTGCTGGGAAAACAGGTTTTGCAGCTGTTTGAGCTAAGATTTCCAAGTTATTCACATATTGAAAACTTATACTTTGTTTCGGTCGAGTTCCCCATTCAAATGCATGTAACAGTGAGAAACGCACTGTCTTGGCGAAAGAAAGCGTTTTTGTACAACTTCATAGAAATAGCTGTAACTTTTGATAGAAGACTCGGATACACATGTTTATGGCTTTATCTTATAGAACTCAAGGTCTCTGTGCTGGGCAAACAGGTTTTGCAGCTGTTTGAGCTAAGATTTCCAAGTTATTCACATAATGAAAACTTATACTTTGTTTCGGTCGAGTTCCCCATTCAAATGCATGTAACAGTGAGAAACGCACTGTCTTGGCGAAAGAAAGCGTTTTTGTACAACTTCATATGAATAGCTGTAACTTTTGATAGAAGACTCGGATACACATGTTTATGGCTTTATCTTATAGAACTCAAGGTTCCCGTGCTGGGAAAACAGGTTTTGCAGCTGTTTGAGCTAAGATTTCCAAGTTATTCACATAATGAAAACTTATACTTTGTTTCGGTCGAGTTCCCCATTCAAATGCATGTAACAGTGAGAAACGCACTGTCTTGGCGAAAGAAAGCGTTTTTGTACAACTTCATATGAATAGCTGTAACTTTTGATAGAAGACTCGGATACACATGTTTATGGCTTTATCTTATAGAACTCAAGGTCTCCGTGCTGGGAAAACAGGTTTTGCAGCTGTTTGAGCTAAGATTTCCAAGTTATTCACATAATGAAAACTTATACTTTGTTTCGGTCGAGTTCCCCATTCAAATGCATGTAACAGTGAGAAACGCACTGTCTTGGCGAAAGAAAGCGTTTTTGTACAACTTCATATGAATAGCTGTAACTTTTGATAGAAGACTCGGATACACATGTTTATGGCTTTATCTTATAGAACTCAAGGATCCCGTGCTGGGCAAACAGGTTTTGCAGCTGTTTGAGCTAAGATTTCCAAGTTATTCACATAATGAAAACCTATACTTTGTTTCGGTCGAGTTCCCCATTCAAAATGCATGTAACAGTGAGAAACGCACTGTCTTGGCGAAAGAAAGCGTTTTTGTACAACTTCATAGAAATAGCTGTAACTTTTGATAGAAGACTCGGATACACATGTTTATGGCTTTATCTTATAGAACTCAAGGTCTCCGTGCTGGGCAAACAGGTTTTGCAGCTGTTTGAGCTAAGATTTCCAAGTTATTCACATAATGAAAACCTATACTTTGTTTCGGTCGAGTTCCCCATTCAAAATGCATGTAACAGTGAGAAACGCACTGTCTTGGCGAAAGAAAACGTTTTTGTACAACTTCATAGAAATAGCTGTAACTTTTGATAGAAGACTCAGACAAACATGTTTATGGCTTTATCTTATAGAACTCAAGGTCTCTGTGCTGGGAAAACAGGTTTTGCAGCTGTTTGAGCTAAGATTTCCAAGTTATTCACATATTGAAAACTTATACTTTGTTTCGGTCGAGTTCCCCATTCAAATGCATGTAACAGTGAGAAACGCACTGTCTTGGCGAAAGAAAGCGTTTTTGTACAACTTCATATGAATAGCTGTAACTTTTGATAGAAGACTCGGATACACATGTTTATGGCTTTATCTTATAGAACTCAAGGTTCCCGTGCTGGGAAAACAGGTTTTGCAGCTGTTTGAGCTAAGATTTCCAAGTTATTCACATATTGAAAACTTATACTTTGTTTCGGTCGAGTTCCCCATTCAAATGCATGTAACAGTGAGAAACGCACTGTCTTGGCGAAAGAAAGCGTTTTTGTACAACTTCATATGAATAGCTGTAACTTTTGATAGAAGACTCGGATACACATGTTTATGGCTTTATCTTATAGAACTCAAGGTTCCCGTGCTGGGAAAACAGGTTTTGCAGCTGTTTGAGCTAAGATTTCCAAGTTATTCACATAATGAAAACTTATACATTGTTTCGGTCGAGTTCCCCATTCAAATGCATGTAACAGTGAGAAACGCACTGTCTTGGCGAAAGAAAGCTATTTTGTACAACTTCATATAAATAGCTGTAACTTTTGATAGAAGACTCAGACAAACATGTTTATGGCTTTATCTTATAGAACTCAAGGTCTCCGTGCTGGGCAAACAGGTTTTGCAGCTGTTTGAGCTAAGATTTCCAAGTTATTCACATAATGAAAACTTATACTTTGTTTCGGTCGAGTTCCCCATTCAAATGCATGTAACAGTGAGAAACGCACTGTCTTGGCGAAAGAAAGCGTTTTTGTACAACTTCATAGAAATAGCTGTAACTTTTGATAGAAGACTCAGACAAACATGTTTATGGCTTTATCTTATAGAACTCAAGGTTCCCGTGCTGGGCAAACAGGTTTTGCAGCTGTTTGAGCTAAGATTTCCAAGTTATTCACATAATGAAAACCTATACTTTGTTTCGGTCAAGTTCCCCATTCAAAATGCATGTAACAGTGAGAAACGCACTGTCTTGGCGAAAGAAAGCTATTTTGTACAACTTCATAGAAATAGCTGTAACTTTTGATAGAAGACTCAGACAAACATGTTTATGGCCTTATATTATAGAACTCAAGGTCTCCGTGCTGGGAAAACAGGTTTTGCAGCTGTTTGAGCTAAGATTTCCAAGTTATTCACATAATGAAAACTTATACTTTGTTTCGGTCGAGTTCCCCATTCAAATGCATGTAACAGTGAGAAACGCACTGTCTTGGCGAAAGAAAGCGTTTTTGTACAACTTCATAGAAATAGCTGTAACTTTTGATAGAAGACTCGGATACACATGTTTATGGCTTTATCTTATAGAACTCAAGGTCTCCGTGCTGGGCAAACAGGTTTTGCAGCTGTTTGAGCTAAGATTTCCAAGTTATTCACATAATGAAAACTTATACTTTGTTTCGGTCGAGTTCCCCATTCAAATGCATGTAACAGTGAGAAACGCACTGTCTTGGCGAAAGAAAGCGTTTTTGTACAACTTCATATAAATAGCTGTAACTTTTGATAGAAGACTCAGACAAACATGTTTATGGCTTTATCTTATAGAACTCAAGGTCTCCGTGCTGGGAAAACAGGTTTTGCAGCTGTTTGAGCTAAGATTTCCAAGTTATTCACATAATGAAAACTTATACTTTGTTTCGGTCGAGTTCCCCATTCAAATGCATGTAACAGTGAGAAACGCACTGTCTTGGCGAAAGAAAGCGTTTTTGTACAACTTCATATGAATAGCTGTAACTTTTGATAGAAGACTCGGATACACATGTTTATGGCTTTATCTTATAGAACTCAAGGTTCCGGTGCTGGGAAAACAGGTTTTGCAGCTGTTTGAGCTAAGATTTCCAAGTTATTCACATAATGAAAACCTATACTTTGTTTCGGTCGAGTTCCCCATTCAAAATGCATGTAACAGTGAGAAATGCACTGTCTTGGCGAAAGAAAGCGTTTTTGTACAACTTCATATGAAATAGCTGTAACTTTTGATAGAAGACTCGGATACACATGTTTATGGCTTTATCTTATAGAACTCAAGGTTCCCGTGCTGGGAAAACAGGTTTTGCAGCTGTTTGAGCTAAGATTTCCAAGTTATTCACATAATGAAAACTTATAATTTGTTTCGGTCGAGTTCCCCATTCAAATGCATGTAACAGTGAGAAACGCACTGTCTTGGCGAAAGAAAGCGTTTTTGTACAACTTCATATAAATAGCTGTAACTTTTGATAGAAGACTCAGACAAACATGTTTATGGCTTTATCTTATAGAACTCAAGGTCTCCGTGCTGGGAAAACAGGTTTTGCAGCTGTTTGAGCTAAGATTTCCAAGTTATTCACATAATGAAAACTTATACTTTGTTTCGGTCGAGTTCCCCATTCAAATGCATGTAACAGTGAGAAACGCACTGTCTTGGCGAAAGAAAGCGTTTTTGTACAACTTCATATAAATAGCTGTAACTTTTGATAGAAGACTCAGACAAACATGTTTATGGCTTTATCTTATAGAACTCAAGGTCTCCGTGCTGGGAAAACAGGTTTTGCAGCTGTTTGAGCTAAGATTTCCAAGTTATTCACATAATGAAAACCTATACTTTGTTTCGGTCGAGTTCCCCATTCAAAATGCATGTAACAGTGAGAAATGCACTGTCTTGGCGAAAGAAAGCGTTTTTGTACAACTTCATAGAAATAGCTGTAACTTTTGATAGAAGACTCGGATACACATGTTTATGGCTTTATCTTATAGAACTCAAGGTCTCCGTGCTGGGCAAACAGGTTTTGCAGCTGTTTGAGCTAAGATTTCCAAGTTATTCACATAATGAAAACTTATACTTTGTTTCGGTCGAGTTCCCCATTCAAAATGCATGTAACAGTGAGAAACGCACTGTCTTGGCGAAAGAAAGCGTTTTTGTACAACTTCATAGAAATAGCTGTAACTTTTGATAGAAGACTCGGATACACATGTTTATGGCTTTATCTTATAGAACTCAAGGTCTCCGTGCTGGGCAAACAGGTTTTGCAGCTGTTTGAGCTAAGATTTCCAAGTTATTCACATAATGAAAACCTATACTTTGTTTCGGTCGAGTTCCCCATTCAAAATGCATGTAACAGTGAGAAACGCACTGTCTTGGCGAAAGAAAGCGTTTTTGTACAACTTCATATGAATAGCTGTAACTTTTGATAGAAGACTCAGACAAACATGTTTATGGCTTTATCTTATAGAACTCAAGGTCTACGTGCTGGGAAAACAGGTTTTGCAGATGTTTGAGCTAAGATTTCCAAGTTATTCACATAATGAAAACTTATACTTTGTTTCGGTCGAGTTCCCCATTCAAATGCATGTAACAGTGAGAAACGCACTGTCTTGGCGAAAGAAAGCGTTTTTGTACAACTTCATATGAATAGCTGTAACTTTTGATAGAAGACTCGGATACACATGTTTATGGCTTTATCTTATAGAACTCAAGGTCTCCGTGCTGGGAAAACAGGTTTTGCAGCTGTTTGAGCTAAGATTTCCAAGTTATTCACATAATGAAAACTTATACTTTGTTTCGGTCGAGTTCCCCATTCAAATGCATGTAACAGTGAGAAACGCACTGTCTTGGCGAAAGAAAGCGTTTTTGTACAACTTCATATAAATAGCTGTAACTTTTGATAGAAGACTCGGATACACATGTTTATGGCTTTATCTTATAGAACTCAAGGTTCCCGTGCTGGGCAAACAGGTTTTGCAGCTGTTTGAGCTAAGATTTCCAAGTTATTCACATAATGAAAACCTATACTTTGTTTCGGTCGAGTTCCCCATTCAAAATGCATGTAACAGTGAGAAATGCACTGTCTTGGCGAAAGAAAGCGTTTTTGTACAACTTCATAGAAATAGCTGTAACTTTTGATAGAAGACTCAGACAAACATGTTTATGGCTTTATTTTATAGAACTCAAGGTCTACGTGCTGGGAAAACAGGTTTTGCAGATGTTTGAGCTAAGATTTCCAAGTTATTCACATAATGAAAACCTATACTTTGTTTCGGTCGAGTTCCCCATTCAAAATGCATGTAACAGTGAGAAACACACTGTCTTGGCGAAAGAAAACGTTTTTGTACAACTTCATAGAAATAGCTGTAACTTTTAATGGAAGACTCAGACAAACATGTTTATGGCCTTATATTATAGAACTCAAGGTCTCTGTGCTGGGAAAACAGGTTTTGCAGCTGTTTTAGCTAATATTTCCAAGTTATTCACATAATGAAAACTTATACTTTGTTTCGGTCGAGTTCCCCATTCAAATGCATGTAACAGTGAGAAACGCACTGTCTTGGCGAAAGAAAGCGTTTTTGTACAACTTCATAGAAATAGCTGTAACTTTTGATAGAAGACTCAGACAAACATGTTTATGGCTTTATCTTATAGAACTCAAGGTCTACGTGCTGGGAAAACGGGTTTTGCAGCTGTTTGAGCTAAGATTTCCAAGTTATTCACATAATGAAAACCTATACTTTGTTTCGGTCGAGTTCCCCATTCAAAATGCATGTAACAGTGAGAAACACACTGTCTTGGCGAAAGAAAACGTTTTTGTACAACTTCATAGAAATAGCTGTAACTTTTGATAGAAGACTCAGACAAACATGTTTATGGCCTTATATTATAGAACTCAAGGTCTCCGTGCTGGGAAAACAGGTTTTGCAGCTGTTTGAGCTAAGATTTCCAAGTTATTCACATAATGAAAACTTATACTTTGTTTCGGTCGAGTTCCCCATTCAAATGCATGTAACAGTGAGAAACGCACTGTCTTGGCGAAAGAAAGCGTTTTTGTACAACTTCATAGAAATACCTGGAACTTTTGATAGAAGACTCGGATACACATGTTTATGGCTTTATCTTATAGAACTCAAGGTCTCCGTGCTGGGCAAACAGGTTTTGCAGCTGTTTGAGCTAAGATTTCCAAGTTATTCACATAATGAAAACTTATACTTTGTTTCGGTCGAGTTCCCCATTCAAATGCATGTAACAGTGAGAAACGCACTGTCTTGGCGAAAGAAAGCGTTTTTGTACAACTTCATATGAATAGCTGTAACTTTTGATAGAAGACTCGGATACACATGTTTATGGCTTTATCTTATAGAACTCAAGGTTCCCGTGCTGGGAAAACAGGTTTTGCAGCTGTTTGAGCTAAGATTTCCAAGTTATTCACATAATGAAAACTTATACTTTGTTTCGGTCGAGTTCCCCATTCAAATGCATGTAACAGTGAGAAACACACTGTCTTGGCGAAAGAAAGCGTTTTTGTACAACTTCATATAAATAGCTGTAACTTTTGATAGAAGACTCAGACAAACATGTTTATGGCTTTATCTTATAGAACTCAAGGTCTCCGTGCTGGGAAAACAGGTTTTGCAGCTGTTTGAGCTAAGATTTCCAAGTTATTCACATAATGAAAACTTATACTTTGTTTCGGTCGAGTTCCCCATTCAAATGCATGTAACAGTGAGAAACGCACTGTCTTGGCGAAAGAAAGCGTTTTTGTACAACTTCATATGAATAGCTGTAACTTTTGATAGAAGACTCGGATACACATGTTTATGGCTTTATCTTATAGAACTCAAGGTTCCCGTGCTGGGCAAACAGGTTTTGCAGCTGTTTGAGCTAAGATTTCCAAGTTATTCACATAATGAAAACCTATACTTTGTTTCGGTCGAGTTCCCCATTCAAAATGCATGTAACAGTGAGAAACGCACTGTCTTGGCGAAAGAAAACGTTTTTGTACAACTTCATAGAAATAGCTGTAACTTTTGATAGAAGACTCAGACAAACATGTTTATGGCCTTATATTATAGAACTCAAGGTCTCCGTGCTGGGAAAACAGGTTTTGCAGCTGTTTGAGCTAAGATTTCCAAGTTATTCACATAATGAAAACTTATACTTTGTTTCGGTCGAGTTCCCCATTCAAATGCATGTAACAGTGAGAAACGCACTGTCTTGGCGAAAGAAAGCGTTTTTGTACAACTTCATAGAAATAGCTGTAACTTTTGATAGAAGACTCGGATACACATGTTTATGGCTTTATCTTATAGAACTCAAGGTTCCCGTGCTGGGAAAACAGGTTTTGCAGCTGTTTGAGCTAAGATTTCCAAGTTATTCACATAATGAAAACTTATACTTTGTTTCGGTCGAGTTCCCCATTCAAATGCATGTAACAGTGAGAAACGCACTGTCTTGGCGAAAGAAAGCGTTTTTGTACAACTTCATATAAATAGCTGTAACTTTTGATGGAAGACTCAGACAAACATGTTTATGGCCTTATATTATAGAACTCAAGGTCTCTGTGCTGGGAAAACAGGTTTTGCAGCTGTTTGAGCTAAGATTTCCAAGTTATTCACATAATGAAAACTTATACTTTGTTTCGGTCGAGTTCCCCATTCAAATGCATGTAACAGTGAGAAACGCACTGTCTTGGCGAAAGAAAGCGTTTTTGTACAACTTCATAGAAATAGCTGTAACTTTTGATAGAAGACTCAGACAAACATGTTTATGGCTTTATCTTATAGAACTCAAGGTCTACGTGCTGGGAAAACGGGTTTTGCAGCTGTTTGAGCTAAGATTTCCAAGTTATTCACATAATGAAAACCTATACTTTGTTTCGGTCGAGTTCCCCATTCAAAATGCATGTAACAGTGAGAAACACACTGTCTTGGCGAAAGAAAACGTTTTTGTACAACTTCATAGAAATAGCTGTAACTTTTGATAGAAGACTCAGACAAACATGTTTATGGCCTTATATTATAGAACTCAAGGTCTCCGTGCTGGGAAAACAGGTTTTGCAGCTGTTTGAGCTAAGATTTCCAAGTTATTCACATAATGAAAACTTATACTTTGTTTCGGTCGAGTTCCCCATTCAAATGCATGTAACAGTGAGAAACGCACTGTCTTGGCGAAAGAAAGCGTTTTTGTACAACTTCATAGAAATACCTGGAACTTTTGATAGAAGACTCGGATACACATGTTTATGGCTTTATCTTATAGAACTCAAGGTCTCCGTGCTGGGCAAACAGGTTTTGCAGCTGTTTGAGCTAAGATTTCCAAGTTATTCACATAATGAAAACTTATACTTTGTTTCGGTCGAGTTCCCCATTCAAATGCATGTAACAGTGAGAAACGCACTGTCTTGGCGAAAGAAAGCGTTTTTGTACAACTTCATATGAATAGCTGTAACTTTTGATAGAAGACTCGGATACACATGTTTATGGCTTTATCTTATAGAACTCAAGGTTCCCGTGCTGGGAAAACAGGTTTTGCAGCTGTTTGAGCTAAGATTTCCAAGTTATTCACATAATGAAAACTTATACTTTGTTTCGGTCGAGTTCCCCATTCAAATGCATGTAACAGTGAGAAACGCACTGTCTTGGCGAAAGAAAGCGTTTTTGTACAACTTCATATGAATAGCTGTAACTTTTGATAGAAGACTCGGATACACATGTTTATGGCTTTATCTTATAGAACTCAAGGTTCCCGTGCTGGGAAAACAGGTTTTGCAGCTGTTTGAGCTAAGATTTCCAAGTTATTCACATAATGAAAACTTATACTTTGTTTCGGTCGAGTTCCCCATTCAAATGCATGTAACAGTGAGAAACACACTGTCTTGGCGAAAGAAAGCGTTTTTGTACAACTTCATATAAATAGCTGTAACTTTTGATAGAAGACTCAGACAAACATGTTTATGGCTTTATCTTATAGAACTCAAGGTCTCCGTGCTGGGAAAACAGGTTTTGCAGCTGTTTGAGCTAAGATTTCCAAGTTATTCACATAATGAAAACTTATACTTTGTTTCGGTCGAGTTCCCCATTCAAATGCATGTAACAGTGAGAAACGCACTGTCTTGGCGAAAGAAAGCGTTTTTGTACAACTTCATAGAAATAGCTGTAACTTTTGATAGAAGACTCAGACAAACATGTTTATGGCTTTATCTTATAGAACTCAAGGTCTACGTGCTGGGAAAACGGGTTTTGCAGCTGTTTGAGCTAAGATTTCCAAGTTATTCACATAATGAAAACCTATACTTTGTTTCGGTCGAGTTCCCCATTCAAAATGCATGTAACAGTGAGAAACACACTGTCTTGGCGAAAGAAAACGTTTTTGTACAACTTCATAGAAATAGCTGTAACTTTTGATAGAAGACTCAGACAAACATGTTTATGGCCTTATATTATAGAACTCAAGGTCTCCGTGCTGGGAAAACAGGTTTTGCAGCTGTTTGAGCTAAGATTTCCAAGTTATTCACATAATGAAAACTTATACTTTGTTTCGGTCGAGTTCCCCATTCAAATGCATGTAACAGTGAGAAACGCACTGTCTTGGCGAAAGAAAGCGTTTTTGTACAACTTCATAGAAATACCTGGAACTTTTGATAGAAGACTCGGATACACATGTTTATGGCTTTATCTTATAGAACTCAAGGTCTCCGTGCTGGGCAAACAGGTTTTGCAGCTGTTTGAGCTAAGATTTCCAAGTTATTCACATAATGAAAACTTATACTTTGTTTCGGTCGAGTTCCCCATTCAAATGCATGTAACAGTGAGAAACGCACTGTCTTGGCGAAAGAAAGCGTTTTTGTACAACTTCATATGAATAGCTGTAACTTTTGATAGAAGACTCGGATACACATGTTTATGGCTTTATCTTATAGAACTCAAGGTTCCCGTGCTGGGAAAACAGGTTTTGCAGCTGTTTGAGCTAAGATTTCCAAGTTATTCACATAATGAAAACTTATACTTTGTTTCGGTCGAGTTCCCCATTCAAATGCATGTAACAGTGAGAAACGCACTGTCTTGGCGAAAGAAAGCGTTTTTGTACAACTTCATATGAATAGCTGTAACTTTTGATAGAAGACTCGGATACACATGTTTATGGCTTTATCTTATAGAACTCAAGGTTCCCGTGCTGGGAAAACAGGTTTTGCAGCTGTTTGAGCTAAGATTTCCAAGTTATTCACATAATGAAAACTTATACTTTGTTTCGGTCGAGTTCCCCATTCAAATGCATGTAACAGTGAGAAACACACTGTCTTGGCGAAAGAAAGCGTTTTTGTACAACTTCATATAAATAGCTGTAACTTTTGATAGAAGACTCAGACAAACATGTTTATGGCTTTATCTTATAGAACTCAAGGTCTCCGTGCTGGGAAAACAGGTTTTGCAGCTGTTTGAGCTAAGATTTCCAAGTTATTCACATAATGAAAACTTATACTTTGTTTCGGTCGAGTTCCCCATTCAAATGCATGTAACAGTGAGAAACGCACTGTCTTGGCGAAAGAAAGCGTTTTTGTACAACTTCATATGAATAGCTGTAACTTTTGATAGAAGACTCGGATACACATGTTTATGGCTTTATCTTATAGAACTCAAGGTTCCCGTGCTGGGCAAACAGGTTTTGCAGCTGTTTGAGCTAAGATTTCCAAGTTATTCACATAATGAAAACCTATACTTTGTTTCGGTCGAGTTCCCCATTCAAAATGCATGTAACAGTGAGAAACGCACTGTCTTGGCGAAAGAAAACGTTTTTGTACAACTTCATAGAAATAGCTGTAACTTTTGATAGAAGACTCAGACAAACATGTTTATGGCCTTATATTATAGAACTCAAGGTCTCCGTGCTGGGAAAACAGGTTTTGCAGCTGTTTGAGCTAAGATTTCCAAGTTATTCACATAATGAAAACTTATACTTTGTTTCGGTCGAGTTCCCCATTCAAATGCATGTAACAGTGAGAAACGCACTGTCTTGGCGAAAGAAAGCGTTTTTGTACAACTTCATAGAAATAGCTGTAACTTTTGATAGAAGACTCGGATACACATGTTTATGGCTTTATCTTATAGAACTCAAGGTTCCCGTGCTGGGAAAACAGGTTTTGCAGCTGTTTGAGCTAAGATTTCCAAGTTATTCACATAATGAAAACTTATACTTTGTTTCGGTCGAGTTCCCCATTCAAATGCATGTAACAGTGAGAAACGCACTGTCTTGGCGAAAGAAAGCGTTTTTGTACAACTTCATATAAATAGCTGTAACTTTTGATAGAAGACTCAGACAAACATGTTTATGGCTTTATCTTATAGAACTCAAGGTCTCCGTGCTGGGAAAACAGGTTTTGCAGCTGTTTGAGCTAAGATTTCCAAGTTATTCACATAATGAAAACCTATACTTTGTTTCGGTCGAGTTCCCCATTCAAAATGCATGTAACAGTGAGAAACGCACTGTCTTGGCGAAAGAAAACGTTTTTGTACAACTTCATAGAAATAGCTGTAACTTTTGATAGAAGACTCAGACAAACATGTTTATGGCCTTATATTATAGAACTCAAGGTCTCCGTGCTGGGAAAACAGGTTTTGCAGCTGTTTGAGCTAAGATTTCCAAGTTATTCACATAATGAAAACTTATACTTTGTTTCGGTCGAGTTCCCCATTCAAATGCATGTAACAGTGAGAAACGCACTGTCTTGGCGAAAGAAAGCGTTTTTGTACAACTTCATAGAAATAGCTGTAACTTTTGATAGAAGACTCGGATACACATGTTTATGGCTTTATCTTATAGAACTCAAGGTCTCCGTGCTGGGAAAACAGGTTTTGCAGCTGTTTGAGCTAAGATTTCCAAGTTATTCACATAATGAAAACTTATACTTTGTTTCGGTCGAGTTCCCCATTCAAATGCATGTAACAGTGAGAAACGCACTGTCTTGGCGAAAGAAAGCTATTTTGTACAACTTCATAGAAATAGCTGTAACTTTTGATAGAAGACTCAGACAAACATGTTTATGGCCTTATATTATAGAACTCAAGGTCTCCGTGCTGGGAAAACAGGTTTTGCAGCTGTTTGAGCTAAGATTTCCAAGTTATTCACATAATGAAAACTTATACTTTGTTTCGGTCGAGTTCCCCATTCAAATGCATGTAACAGTGAGAAACGCACTGTCTTGGCGAAAGAAAGCGTTTTTGTACAACTTCATATGAATAGCTGTAACTTTTGATAGAAGACTCGGATACACATGTTTATGGCTTTATCTTATAGAACTCAAGGTCTCCGTGCTGGGAAAACAGGTTTTGCAGCTGTTTGAGCTAAGATTTCCAAGTTATTCACATAATGAAAACTTATACTTTGTTTCGGTCGAGTTCCCCATTCAAATGCATGTAACAGTGAGAAACCTACTGTCTTGGCGAAAGAAAGCGTTTTTGTACAACTTCATATGAATAGCTGTAACTTTTGATAGAAGACTCGGATACACATGTTTATGGCTTTATCTTATAGAACTCAAGGATCCCGTGCTGGGCAAACAGGTTTTGCAGCTGTTTGAGCTAAGATTTCCAAGTTATTCACATAATGAAAACCTATACTTTGTTTCGGTCGAGTTCCCCATTCAAAATGCATGTAACAGTGAGAAACGCACTGTCTTGGCGAAAGAAAGCGTTTTTGTACAACTTCATATGAATAGCTGTAACTTTTGATAGAAGACTCGGATACACATGTTTATGGCTTTATCTTATAGAACTCAAGGTCTCCGTGCTGGGAAAACAGGTTTTGCAGCTGTTTGAGCTAAGATTTCCAAGTTATTCACATAATGAAAACCTATACTTTGTTTCGGTCGAGTTCCCACTTCAAATGCATGTAACAGTGAGAAACGCACTGTCTTGGCGAAAGAAAGCGTTTTTGTACAACTTCATATAAATAGCTGTAACTTTTGATAGAAGACTCAGACAAACATGTTTATGGCCTTATATTATAGAACTCAAGGTCTCCGTGCTGGGAAAACAGGTTTTGCAGCTGTTTGAGCTAAGATTTCCAAGTTATTCACATAATGAAAACCTATACTTTGTTTCGGTCGAGTTCCCCATTCAAATGCATGTAACAGTGAGAAACGCACTGTCTTGGCGAAAGAAAGCTATTTTGTACAACTTCATATAAATAGCTGTAACTTTTGATAGAAGACTCAGACAAACATGTTTATGGCCTTATATTATAGAACTCAAGGTCTCCGTGCTGGGAAAACAGGTTTTGCAGCTGTTTGAGCTAAGATTTCCAAGTTATTCACATAATGAAAACTTATACTTTGTTTCGGTCGAGTTCCCCATTCAAATGCATGTAACAGTGAGAAACGCACTGTCTTGGCGAAAGAAAGCGTTTTTGTACAACTTCATATAAATAGCTGTAACTTTTGATAGAAGACTCGGATACACATGTTTATGGCTTTATCTTATAGAACTCAAGGTCTCCGTGCTGGGCAAACAGGTTTTGCAGCTGTTTGAGCTAAGATTTCCAAGTTATTCACATAATGAAAACTTATACTTTTTTTCGGTCGAGTTCCCCATTCAAATGCATGTAACAGTGAGAAACGCACTGTCTTGGCGAAAGAAAGCGTTTTTGTACAACTTCATAGAAATAGCTGTAACTTTTGATAGAAGACTCGGATACACATGTTTATGGCCTTATATTATAGAACTCAAGGTCTCCGTGCTGGGAAAACAGGTTTTGCAGCTGTTTGAGCTAAGATTTCCAAGTTATTCACATAATGAAAACTTATACTTTGTTTCGGTCGAGTTCCCCATTCAAATGCATGTAACAGTGAGAAACGCACTGTCTTGGCGAAAGAAAGCGTTTTTGTACAACTTCATATAAATAGCTGTAACTTTTGATAGAAGACTCGGATACACATGTTTATGGCTTTATCTTATAGAACTCAAGGTCTCCGTGCTGGGCAAATAGGTTTTGCAGCTGTTTGAGCTAAGATTTCCAAGTTATTCACATAATGAAAACCTATACTTTGTTTTGGTCGAGATCCCACTTCAAATGCATGTAACAGTGAGAAACGCACTGTCTTGGCGAAAGAAAGCGTTTTTGTACAACTTCATATAAATAGCTGTAACTTTTGATAGAAGACTCAGACAAACATGTTTATGGCCTTATATTATAGAACTCAAGGTCTCCGTGCTGGGAAAACAGGTTTTGCAGCTGTTTGAGCTAAGATTTCCAAGTTATTCACATAATGAAAACCTATACTTTGTTTCGGTCGAGTTCCCCATTCAAATGCATGTAACAGTGAGAAACGCACTGTCTTGGCGAAAGAAAGCTATTTTGTACAACTTCATATAAATAGCTGTAACTTTTGATAGAAGACTCAGACAAACATGTTTATGGCTTTATCTTATAGAACTCAAGGTCTCCGTGCTGGGCAAATAGGTTTTGCAGCTGTTTGAGCTAAGATTTCCAAGTTATTCACATAATGAAAACCTATACTTTGTTTCGGTCGAGTTCCCCATTCAAAAGCATGTAACAGGCAGAAACGCACTGTCTTGGCGAAAGAAAGCGTTTTTGTACAACTTCATATAAATAGCTGTAACTTTTGATAGAAGACTCAGACAAACATGTTTATGGCCTTATATTATAGAACTCAAGGTCTCCGTGCTGGGAAAACAGGTTTTGCAGCTGTTTGAGCTAAGATTTCCAAGTTATTCACATAATGAAAACCTATACTTTGTTTCGGTCGAGTTCCCCATTCAAATGCATGTAACAGTGAGAAACGCATTGTCTTGGCGAAAGAGTCGGGTAGTGCAGAGCAGATGAAGTCCCTGACCAGCTTCTCGAAGCATTTGCTTATGATGGGGGTCACTTCCGCACATCCTCCTCAGACACAGTGTGCGCACTGACGTCATCCGCGGTGCGCACACTGTCCGGTCTCATGGTGTTCGCTGTGTCGAATCTAGCGTAGAATACGTTTAGATCCTCACACAGAGAGGCCGTGGTCTGCGGTGTGCTGGTTTTCCCTCTAAAGTCTGTGATCGTGTTTAGTCCCTGCCACATACTCCAAGGGTTGTCAAACTGTTGCTCCACCCTGTCCCTGTACTCACGTTTGGCTGCTTTGATCGTCTTCCGGAGTTGGTAATGTGCGTGTTTGTAGTCCGATGTGTTCGCGGAGGCAAAGGCGGTGCTCCGTGCCGCCAGTGCCGCACGAACATCTCCGTTAATCCAGGGTTTTTGATTTGGGAAGGATTTAACTGTTCTGGATGGGACGACATCTTCCACGCATTTCCTGATAAATCCGCAGACTGAGTCTGTGTATTCATCAATGTCCCTAGCAGCCACGTGAAACATTTCCCAGTCCGCGTGATCAAAACAGTCCCGCAGCGCAGACTCCGATTGGTCCGTCCAACAGTGCACCGCCCTCCGGGTTGGAGCTTCCTGTTTCAGCTTCTGCCTGTAGGCGGGCAGGAGCAGGATGGAGCGGTGATCTGATTGGCCGAATGGAGCGCGGGGGAGGGCTTTGTACGCATCCCGGAAAGAGGTGTAGCAGTGGTCGAGTAGCCGGTCTCCACGCGTGTTAAAATGGATGTGTTGGTGGAGTTTGGGTGAGACTTTCTTCAGGTTTCCCTTATTAAAGTCCCCGGTCGTGATAAACGCTGCCTCTGGGTGTGCGGTTTCCTCGCTGCTGATCGCGCTGTACAGTTCCCTGAGTGCTCGGTCAGTGTCGGCTTGTGGGGGAATGTAAACAGCCGTAATAATCACTGCTGTAAATTCCCTCGGTAGCCAGAATGGCCGGCACTTAATCATCAGGTACTCCAGGTCCGGTGAGCAGAAGGATTTGACCGGGAGCACGTTCGCATAATCACACCAGCTGTTGTTGATCATGAAACACACACCACCGCCTCTGCTTTTCCCAGTAAGATCCTGTGACCTGTCCGCGCGATGCACGGAGAACCCCGGTAGTTGTATTGCGGAGTCCGGTACCTTGTCCGATAGCCAGGTTTCTGTGAGGCAGATCACGCAGCAGTCCCGCATCTCTCGCTGGAATGAGATCCGTGCCCGAAGCTCGCACAGCTTGTTCTCCAGAGACTGCACATTAGCCAGTAATAAACTGGGTAACGGTGGTCTGTTAGTGCGCCGTCCCAGTCGAACCAGAACGCCAGATCTTCTCCCTCTGCGTCGGCGTTTGCGGCCTCCAGGGCCAGAGAACAAAGGCGTCTCAGGTGAGATGAATGGGGGGTCTGCAAACGGAGCGTCCGTGTTGCAAAACTTGAAATCCGGAAAGTTATAAGAAAGACCGTCTTTTATGTCCAGTAAGGTTTGTCGGTCGTACACAAGGAGACATGTGCTACTCGCGAAAAAATGAAGGAAAGGTAAAATTAAACACAGAAAAAAGCTGTTGCTTGGGAGAGCTCGCGACGAGGCTGCCATACTCGGCGCCATCTTGATAAAAGAGCCCACCACAGGCCCTGGTGTAATGTGGATGGCCTCATCCAACAGTACAGGCCCTGGTGTGGTGAAGATGAACTCACAGGAATCACTGTCCTTGATGTAAAGTTTATGGCCTCAGCCAACAACAGTGGTCCTGGTGAAATGTGGATGGTATCGGTCAGCACCACACACCCTGGTGCATTGTGGATGGCATCAACGAGCAGCAGAGGCCCTGGTGTAATGTGGATGGCATGACCCAGTAACACAGGCCCTGGTAAAATGTGTATGGTATCAGGCAGCAGCACAGGCCCCGGTGTGGTGAATATGGCCTCACAGGGAGCATTGGCCCAGGTGCAATGTGGATGGCCTCTGCCAGCAACGCAGGCAGTGGTGTGATGAAGATGGCCTCACAGGAAGAACTGTACCTGGTGTAATGTGGATGGCCTCATCCAACAGTACAGGCCCTGGTGTGGTGATGATGGCCTCACAGGAAGAACTGTCCCTGGTGTAATGTGGATGGCCTCATCCAACAGTACAGGCCCTGGTGTGGTGAAGATGGCCTCACAGGAAGCACTGTCGCTGGTGTAAAGTGTATGGACTCAGCCAAGAACACTGGCCCTTGTGAAATATGGATGGTATTGGTCAGCACCACACACCCTGGTGTAATGTGAATAGCCTTAGCCAACACCACTGGCCCTGGTGAAATGTGGATGATATTGGTCAGCACCATAGGCCCAGGTGTAATGTAAATATCCTCAGCCAGTAGCAGAGGCCCTGTTGTAATGTGCATGGCCTCAGCAGACAACACTGTCCCTGGTGAAATATGGATGGTATTGGTCAGCACCACACACCCTGGTGTAATGTGAATGGCCTTAGCAAACACCACAGGCCCTTGTGAATTGTGGATCACATCAGCCAGCACCACAGGCCCTGGTGTGGTGAAGATGGCCTCACAGGGATCAATGGCCCTTGTGTAATGTGGATGGCATCAGCCAGTAGCACAGACCTTTGTATGTTGTGAATGGGATCAGCTACCAACACAGGCCCTGGTGAAATGTAAATGTCCTCAGCCAGTATCACAGGCCCTGTTGTAATGTGGATGGCCTCATCTAACAACACTATCCCTGGTGAAATATGGATGGTATCGGTCAGGACCACAAACCGTGCTGTAATGTGAATGGCGATAGCCAACACCACTTGATCTGGTGAAATGTGCATGATATCGTTCAGCACCACAGGCCCAGGTGTAATGTGAATGTCCTCAGCCAACAAGACTGGCCCTGGTGCAATGTGGATGGCATCAGCCAGTAGCACAGGCCCTTGTGTATTGTGGATGGCAACAGCACGTAGCACAGGCTCTTGTGTAATGTGGATCACATCAGCCAGCAACACAGGCTCTGGTGAAATGTAGATGACCTCAGACCTCAGCGCAGGCCCTGCTGTCGTGAAGTTGGCCTCAGAGGGAGCACTAGCCCTGGTGCAATGTGGATGCCCTAAGCCAGCAATACAGGCCCTGGTGTGGTGACGATAGCCTCACAGAGAGCACATGCCATGGTATAATGTGGATGGCCTCAGCCAGTAGCACAGGCCCTGATGTAATGTGAATGTCCTCAGCCATGACCACAGGCCCTGATCAAATGTAGTTGTCCTCAGCCATGACCACAGGACCTGGTGAAATGTAAATGTTCTCAGCCAGTAGCAAAGGCCCTGTAGTAATGTGGATGGCCTCATCTAACAACTCTGTCGCTGGTGAAATATGGATGGTATTGGTCAGCACTACACACCCTGGTGTAATGTGAATGGCCTTAGCCAAAACCACTGGCTCTGGTGAAATGTGCATGATATCGGTCAGCACCAGAGGCCCAGGTGTAATGTGGATGGCATCAACGAGCAGCAGAGGCCCTGTTTGGGTGAAGATGGCCTCACAGGAAGCACTGTCCCTGGTGTAATGTGTATGGCCTCAGCCAACAACAGTGGCCCTGGTGAAATATGGATGGTATTGGTCAACACCACACACCCTGGTGTAATGTGAATAGCCTCAGCCAACACAACTGGCCCTGGTGAAATGTGCATGATATTGGTCAGCAGCACAGGCTCAGGTGTAATGTAGATGGCATCAACGAGCAGCACTGTCCCGGGTGTAATGTGTATGGCCTCAGCTAAGAACAGTGGCCCTGGTGAAATGTGGATGGTATTGGCCAGCACCACAGGCCCTGGTGTAATGTGGATGGCCTCATCCAACAGTACAGGCCCTGGTGTGGTGAAGATGGTCTCACAGGAAGCACTGTCCCTGGTGTAATGTGTATGGCCTCAGCCAACAACACTGGCCCTGGTGAAATGTGGATTATATTGGCCAGCACCACAGGCCCTGGTGTAATGTGAATATCCTCAGGGCCATTGTGTTTTCTGGAACGCATCAGCCGGCAACACAATCCCTGGTGAAATATGGATGGTATCATCGATTAGCACAGGCCCTGGTGTAATGTGGATGGCCTCATCCAACAGTACAGTCCCTGGTGTGGTGAAGATCGCCTCACAGGAAGCACTGTCCCTGATGTAAAGTGTATGGCCTCAGCCAACAACAGTGGCCCTGGTGAAATGTGGATGGTATTGGCCAGCACAACAGGCCATGTTGTAATGTGAATGTCCTCAGCCAGTAGCACAGGCCCTTGTGTACTGTGGATCGCATCGGCCAGCAACACAAGCCCTGGAGAAATGTGGATGGTATCATCGAGTAGCACAGGCTCTGGTGTAATGTGGATTGCCTCATCCAACATTACAGTCCCTGGTGTGGTGAAGATCGCCTCACAGGAAGCAGTGTCCCTAGTGTAAAGTGTATGGCCTCAGCCAACAACAGTGGCCTTGGTGAAATATGGATGGTATTGGCCAGCACCACAGGCCCTGGTGTAATGTGAATGTCCTCAGCCAGAAGCACAGGCCCTTGTGTATTGTGGATCGCATCAGCCAGCAACACAAGCCCTGCTGAAATGTGGTTGGTATCAACGAGTAGCACAGGCCCTGGTGTAATGTGGATGGCCTCAGCCAGCACAACAGGCCCTGGTTTGGTGATGATGGCATCACATGAAGCACTGGCAGTGGTGTAATGTGGATGGCCTGAGCAAACAACACTGGCTCTGGTGAAATGTGGATGGTATTGGCCAGCACCATAGGCCCTGGTGTAATGTGGATGGCATCATCCAGCACCACAGGCCCTGGTGTGGTGATGATGTGAAAACTAAGTCCTGTGAAAACTAAGGTCTCTAATCAGAAGTATTTGACTCCGTGGTATAATTCTCAAACACGTAGCCTAAAGCAGATGACTCGTAATCTGGAGAGGAAATGGCGTGTCACAAATTTAGAGGATCATCATTTAGCCTGGAGAAATAGTTTGCTGCTTTATAAGAAAGCCCTCCGCAAAGCCAGAACATCTTACTATTCATCACTGATTGAAGAAAATAAGAACAACCCCAGGTTTCTCTTCAGCACTGTAGCCAGGCTGACAAAAAGTCAGAGCTCTTTTGAGCCAACCATCCCTTTAACGTTAACTAGTAATGACTTCATGAACTTCTTCACAAATAAAATTTTTATCATTAGAGAAAAAATTACCAGTAATCATCCCACAGATGTAATATTATCTACAGCTACTCTTAGTACCATTGATGTTAAGTTAGACTCTTTTTCTCCAATTGATCTTTCTGAGTTAACTTCAATAATTACTTCCTCCAAACCTTCAACGTGTCTTTTAGACCCCATTCCTACAAAACTGCTCAAAGAAGTCCTGCCATTAATTAATTCTTCAATCTTAAATATGATCAACCTATCTCTAATAATCGGCTATGTACCACAGGCCTTCAAGCTGGCTGTAGTTAAACCTTTACTCAAAAAGCCATCTCTAGACCCAGCAGTCTTAGCTAATTATAGGCCAATCTCCAACCTTCCTTTCATATCAAAAATCCTTGAAAGAGTAGTTGTCAAACAGCTAACAGATCATCTGCAGAGGAATGGTTTATTTGAAGAGTTTCAGTCAGGTTTCAGAGCTCATCACAGCACAGAAACAGCTTTAGTGAGGGTTACAAATGATCTTCTTATGGCCTCTGACAGTGGACTCATCTCTGTGCTTGTCCTGCTAGACCTTAGCGCAGCATTCGATACTGTTGACCATAATATCCTATTAGAGCGATTAGAACATGCTGTAGGTATTACAGGTACTGCACTGCAGTGGTTTGTATCATATCTATCTAATAGACTCCAATTTGTGCATGTAAATGGAGAGTCCTCTTCACACACTGAGGTTAATTATGGAGTTCCACAGGGTTCAGTGCTAGGACCAATTCTGTTTACATTATACATGCTTCCCTTAGGCAGCATCATTAGAAGACATAGCATACATTTTCACTGCTATGCCGATGACACCCAGCTCTATCTGTCCATGAAGCCAGATAACACACACCAATTAGTTAAACTGCAGGAATGTCTTAAAGACATAAAGACCTGGATGGCCGCTAACTTTCTGCTTCTTAATTCAGATAAAACTGAGGTTATTGTACTCGGCCCTGAAAATCTTAGAAATATGGTATCTAACCAGATTCTTACTCTGGATGGCATTACCTTGGCCTCCAGTAACACTGTGAGGAACCTTGGAGTCATTTTTGACCAGGACATGTCCTTCAATGCACATATTAAACAAATATGTAAGACTGCTTTCTTCCATTTGCGCAACATCACTAAAATTAGAAATATCCTGTCTCAGAGTGACGCTGAAAAACTAGTTCATGCATTTATTACTTCCAGGCTGGACTACTGTAATTCATTATTATCAGGATGTCCAAAAAACTCACTGAAAAGCCTTCAGCTAATCCAAAATGCTGCAGCAAGAGTACTGACAGGGACTAGAACTTTTTAGAAAGAGAGAGCATATTTCTCCTGTTTTGGCTTCCCTTCATTGGCTTCCTGTTAAATCCAGAATTGAATTCAAAATCCTGCTCCTCACATACAAGGTCTTAAATAATCAGGCCCCATCTTATCTTAATGACCTTGTAGTACCATATCACCCTATTAGAGCACTTCGCTCTCGCTCTGCAGGCCTACTTGTTGTTCCTAGAGTATTTAAAAGTAGAATGGGAGGCAGAGCCTTCAGTTTTCAGGCCCCTCTTCTGTGGAACCAGCTTCCAGTTTGGATTCGGGAGACAGACACTATCTCTACTTTCAAGATTAGGCTTAAAAGTTTTCCTTTTTGCTAAAGCATATAGTTAGGGCTGGACCAGGTGATCCTGAATCCTCCCTTAGTTATGCTGCAATAGACGTAGGCTGCCGGGGGATTCCCATGATGCATTGAGTTTTTCCTTTCCAGTCACCTTTCTCACTCACTATGTATTAACAGACCTCTCTGCATTGAATCATATCTGTTATTAACCTCTGTCTCTCTTCCACAGCATGTCTTTTATCCTGTCTTCCTTCTCTCACCCCAACCGGTCGCAGCAGATGGCCGCCCCTCCCTGAGCCTGGTTCTGCCGGAGGTTTCTTCCTGTTAAAAGGGAGTTTTTCCTTCCCACTGTCGCCAAAGTGCTTGCTCATAGGGGGTCATATGATTGTTGGGTTTTTCTCTGTATCTATGAAGCGCCTTGAGGCGACTTTTGTTGTGATTTGGCGCTATATAAATAAAATTGAATTGAATTGAATTGAATGATGGCCTTACAGGAAGCACTGTCCCTGGTGTAATGCGGATGGCCTCATCCAACAACACTGGCCCTGGTGAAATGTGGATGGTATTGGCCAGCACCAGAGGTGCTGGTGTAATTTGAATGGCTTCAGCCAGCAGCAGAGGCCGTCGTGTGGTGAAGATGGCCTCACAGGAAGCACTGTCCCTGGTGTAATGTGCATGGCCTCAGCAAACAACACTGGCCTTGGTGAAATGTCGATGGTTTTGGCCAGCACCAAAAGCCCTGCTGTAATGTAGATGGAATCAGCCAGTAGCAAAGGCCCTTGAGTATTGTGAACGGCATCAGCCAGCAACACCACTGGCCCTTGTGAAATGTGGATGGTTTCGGCCAGCAACACAGGCCCTTGGGTTATGTGGAAGGCTAGCAGCACTGGCCCTTGTGTAATGTGGATGGTATCAGCCAGCACCACTGGCCCTTGTGTGGTGATGATGGCCTCACAGGAAGCACTGTCCCTGGTGTAATTTGGATGGCCTCATCCAACAACACTGGCCCTGGTGAAATGTGAATGGTATTGGCCAGCACCACAGGCCCTGGTGTAATGTGAATGTCCTCAGCCAACACCACTGGGCCTGGTGTAATGTGGATGGTATTGGCCAGCACCACAGGCACTGGTGTAATGTGAATGGCCTCATCCAACAACACTGGCCCTGGTGAAATGTGGATGGTATTGGCCAACACCACAGGCCCTGGCGTAATGTGAATGTTCTCAGCCGACACCACTTGCCCTGGTGTAATGGGGATGGCATCAGCCAGTAACACAGGCCATTGTGGATTGTGGATTGCATCAGCCAGCAACACAGGCCCTGGTGAAATGTAGATGACCTCAGACAGCAGCGCAGGCCCTGCTGTCGTGAAGTTGGCCTCAGAGGGAGCACTAGCCCTGGTGCAATCTGGATGCCCTAAGCCAGCAATACAGGCCCTGGTGTGGTGATGATGGCCTCAGCCAAAAGCACTGTCCCTGGTGTTATGTGTATGGCCTCAGCCAACAACAGTGGCCCTGGTGAAATGTGGATTGTATTGGCCAGTATCACAGGCCCTTCTGTGTTGTGGATGTCATCAGCCAGCAACACAAGCCCTGGTGAAATGTGGATGGTATCAACGAGTAGCACAGGCCCTGGTGTAATGTGGATGGCCTCATCCAGAACCACAGGCCCTGGTGTGGTGATGATGGCCTAACATGAAGCACTGGTAGTGGTGTAATGTGGATGGCAACAGCCAACAACAGTGGCCCGGGTGAAATGTGGATGGTATTGGCCAGCACAACAGGCCATGTTGTAATGTGAATGTCCTCAGCCAGTAGCACAGGCCCTTGTGTACTGTGGATCGCATCAGCTAGCAACACAAGCCCTGGTGAAATGTGGATGGTATCAACGAGTAGCACAGGCCCTGGTGTAATGTGGATGGCCTCATCCAGTAACACCACAGGCCGTGGTTAAATGTGGTTGTTTTCGGCCAGCACCACAGGCCCTTGGGTAATTTGGATGGCTAGCAGCACAGGCCCTTGACTGGTGAAGATGGCCTCACAGGAATCACTGGCCCTGGTGTATTTTCGATGGCATCAGCAAGCAGCACAGACCCTTGTCTAGTGAAGATGGCCTCACAGAAATCACTGGCCCTGGTGTATTGTGGATGGCATCAGCCATCAACACAGGCCCTCGTGAAATATAGGTGGCCTCAACCAGCAGCACAGGCCCTACTGCAATGTGAATGGCCTCAGCCAGCAACACAGTCCCTGGTGTAATGTTAATGTCCTCATCCAACCCCATGGCCCCGGTGCAATGTAGATGGCCTCAGCCAGCAGCACATGACCTGGTGTAATGTGGATGGCATAATCTAACAACACTGGCCCTTGTGAAATATGAATGGTATTGGTAAGCACCACACACCCTTGTGTAATGTGGATGGCCTCAGCAAACAACACTGGCCTTGGTGAAATGTCGATGGTATTGGCCAACACCACAGGCCCTGCTGTAATGTAGATGGCATTAGCCAGTAGCACAGGCCCTTGAGTATTGTGAACGGCATCAGCCAGCAACACAGGCCCTGGTGAAATGTGGATGGTATCAACGAGTAGCACATGCACTGGTGTAATGTGGCTGGCCTCATCCAGCAACACCACTGGCCCTTGTGAAATGTGGATGGTTTCGGCCAGCAACACAGGCCCTTGGGTTATGTGGAAGGCTAGCAGCACTGGCCCTTGTGTAATGTGGATGGTATCAGCAAGCACCACAGGCCCTGGTGTGGTGATGATGGCCTCACAGGAAGCACTGTCCCTGGTGTAATTTGGATGGCCTCATCCAACAACACTGGCCCTGGTGAAATGTGGATGGTATTAGCCAGCACCACAGGCCCTGGTGTAATGTTAATGTCCTCAGCCAACACCACTGGCCCTGGTGTAATGTGGATGGTATTGGCCAGCACCAAAGGGCCTGGTGTAATGTGGATGGCCTCAGCCAAAAGTACAGGCCCTGGTGTGGTGAAGATGGCCTCACAGGAAGCACTGTTCCTGATGTAAAGTGTATGGCCTCAGCCAAAAACAGTGGCCCTGGTGAAATGTGGATGGTATTGGCCAGCACCACAGGCCCTGGTGTAATGTGGATGGCATCAACGAATAGCACAGGCCCTGGTGTAATGTTTATGGCATCATCCAGCACCACAGGCCCCGGTGAAATGTGGATGGTATTGGCCAGCACCACAGGCCATTGTGTAATGTGGATGGCCTCAGCCAACACCACTGGACCTGTTGAAATGTGGATGATATTGGCCAGCACAACAGGCCATGTTGTAATGTGAATGTCCTCAGCCAGTAGCACAGGCCCTTGTGTACTGTGGATCGCATCAGCCATCAACACAGGCCCTCGTGAAATATAGGTGGCCTCAGCCAGCAGCACAGGCCCTACTGCAATGTGAATGGCCTCAGCCAGCAGTACAGGACCTGGTGTAATGTGAATGGCATAATCTAACAACACTGGCCCTTGTGAAATATGGATGGTATTGGTAAGCACCACACACCCTGGTGTAATGTGGATAGCCTTAGCTTACACCACTGGCCCTAGTGTAATGTGCATGATATCGGCCAGCATCACAGGCCCTATTGTGGATGGCATCAACGAGCATCAAAGGCCCTGGTGGGGTAAAGATGGCCTCACAGGAAGCACAGGCCCTGGTGTAATGTGGATGGTAGAAGCCGGCATCACAGTCTCTGGTGTAATGTGGATGGCTTAAGCCAACAACAGTGGCCCTGGTGAAATGTGGATGGTATTGGCCAGCACCAGAGGCCCTGGTGTAATTTGAATGGCTTCAGCCAGCAGCACAGGCCCTCGTGTTGTGAAGATGGCCTCACAGGAAGCACTGTCCCTGGTGTAATGTGGATGGCCTCAGCAAAAAACACTGGCCTTGGTGAAATGTCGATGGTATTGGCCAGCACCACAGGCCCTTCTGTAATGTAGATGGCATCAGCCAGTAGCACAGGCCCTTGAGTATTGTGAATGTCCTCAGCCAACACCACTGGCCCTGGTGTAATGTGGATGGCATCAGCCAGTAGCACAGGCCCTTGTGTATTGTGGATGGCATCAGCCAGTAGCACAGGACCTGGTGTAATATGGATGGTATTGGCCAGCACCACAGTCCCTGGTGTGGTGATGATGGCCTAGCCAACAGCACTGTCCCTAGTGTTATGTGTATGGCCTCAGCCAGCAACAGTGGCCCTGGTGAAATATGGATCGTATTGCTCAGCACCACACACCCTGGTGTAATGTGAATGGCCATAGCCAACACCACTTGATCTGGTGAAATGTGCATGATATCGTTCAGCACCACAGGCCCAGGTCTAATGTGAATGGCCTCAGCCAACAACAGTGGCCCTGGTGAAATATGGATCGTATTGGCCAGCACCACAGGCCCTGGTGTAATGTGGATGGCATCAACGAGTAACACAGGCCCTGGTGTAATGTGGATGGCCTCATCCAGCACCACACGCCCTGGTGTGGTGATGATGGCCTCAGCCAAAAGCACTGTCCCTGGTGTTATGTGTATGGCCTCAGCCAACAACAGTGGCCCTGGTGAAATGTGGATGGTATTGGCCAGCACCACAGGCCCTGGTGTAATGTGGATGGCATCAACGAATAGCACAGGCCCTGGTGTAATGTTTATGGCATCATCCAGCACCACAGGCCCCGGTGAAATGTGGATGGTATTGGCCAGCACCACAGGCCATTGTGTAATGTGGATGGCCTCAGCCAACACTACTGGACCTGTTGAAATGTGGATGATATTGGCCAGCACAACAGGCCATGTTGTAATGTGAATGTCCTCAGCCAGTAGCACAGGCCCTTGTGTACTGTGGATCGCATCAGCCATCAACACAGGCCCTCGTGAAATATAGGTGGCCTCAGCCAGCAGCACAGGCCCTACTGCAATGTGAATGGCCTCAGCCAGCAGCACAGGACCTGGTGTAATGTGAATGGCATAATCTAACAACACTGGCCCTTGTGAAATATGGATGGTATTGGTAAGCACCACACACCCAGGTGTAATCTGGATAGCCTTAGCTTACACCACTGGCCCTAGTGTAATGTGCATGATATCAGCCAGCATCACAGGCCCTAATGTGGATGGCATCAACGAGCATCAAAGGCCCTGGTGGGGTAAAGATGGCCTCACAGGAAGCACAGGCCCTGGTGTAATGTGGATGGCTTAAGCCAACAACAGTGGCCCTGGTGAAATGTGGATGGTATTGGCCAGCACCAGAGGCCCTGGTGTAATTTGAATGGCTTCAGCCAGCAGCACAGGCCCTCGTGTTGTGAAGATGGCCTTACAGGAAGCACTGTCCCTGGTGTAATGTGGATGGCCTCAGCAAAAAACACTGGCCTTGGTGAAATGTCGATGTTATTGGCCAGCACCACAGGCCCTTCTGTAATGTAGATGGCATCAGCCAGCAACACAGGCCCTTGGGTAATGTGGAAGGCTAGCAGCACAGGCCCTTGTGTAATGTGGATGGTATCAGCCAGTAGCACAGGCCCTGGTGTGGTGATGATGGCCTCACAGGAAGCACTGTCCCTGGTGAAATGTGAATTTCCTCAGCCAACAACACTGGCCCTGGTGAAATGTCGATGGTATTGGCCAGCACCACAGGCCCTGGTGTAATGTCAATGTCCTCAGCCATGACCACAGGCCCTGATGAAATGTTGTTGGCCTCAGCCATGACAACACTCCCTGGTGAAATGTAAATGTCCTCAGCCAGTAGCACAGGCCCTGGTGTAATGTGGATGGCCTCATCCAGCAACACCACAGGCCCTGGTGCAATGTGGATGCTCTCTGCCAGCAACGCAGGCAGTGGTGTGGTGAAGATGGCTTCATGGGGAGCACTGTCCCTGGTGTAATGTTGATGGCATCAGCCAGTAGCACAGGCCTTTGTATATTGTGGATGGGATCAGCCACCACCACAGGCCCTGGTGAAATGTAATTGGCCTCAGCCATGACCACAGGCCCTGGTGAAATGTAAATATCCTCAGCCAGTAGCACAGGCCCTGTTGTAATGTGGATGGCCTCATCTAACAACACTGTCCCTGGTGAAATATGGATGGTATTGGTCAGCACCACACACCCTGGTGTAATGTGAATGGCTATAACAAACACCACTGGCCCTGGTGAAATGTGCATGATATCGGTCAGCACCAAAGGCCCAGGTGTAATGTGGATGACATCAACGAGCAGCAGAGGCCCCGATGGGGTGAATGTGGCCTCACAGGAAGCACTGTCTCTGGTGTGATGTGGATGGTAGAAGGCGGCATCACAGGCCGTGATGTAATGTGGATGGCCTGTTCTAACAACACTGTCCCTGGTGAAATATGGATGGTATTGGTCAGCACAACACACCCTGGTGTAATGTGAATGGCCATAGCCAACACCACTTGATCTGGTGAAATGTGCATGATATCGTTCAGCACCACAGGCCCAGGTGTAATGAGAATGTCCTCAACCAAAACCACTGGCCCTGGTGTAATGTGGATGGCATCAGCCAAAGTGTTTCCTCACTTGGCTCATGCGAGCCCAGCCCAATTTTTACTCTTTAAGTGTGCGCGTGTGTGTATGTGTGTGTGGGTGGGGGTGGGGGGATATATGTGTATTGAGAGTGTGGGGAGTGAGTTGGAGGGTGGGGTGGGCTGCTTTTAACTATGTAAAGCACTTTGTGCTACATTTTTTCTGTATGAAAAGTGCTTTATAAATAAAGATTGATTGATTGATTGATTGATTGATTGATTGATTGATTGTGTATTGTGGATGGCATCAGCCAGTAGCACAGGCCCTGGTGTGGTGAAGATGGCCTCACAGGAAGCACTGTCCCTGGTATAATGTGTATGGCCTCAACTAAGAACAGTGGCCCTGGTGAAATGTGGATGGTATTGGCCAGCACCACAGGCCCTGGTGTATTGTGCATGGCCTTAGCCAACACCACTGGCCATGGTGAATTGTGCATGATATTTGTCAGCACCACAGGCCATATTGTAATGTGGATGGCATCAGCAAGTAGCATATGCCCTGGAGTGGTGATGATGGCCTCACAGGAAGCACTGTCGCTGGTGTAAAGTGTATGGCCTCAGCCAAGAACAGTGGCCCTGGTGAAATGTGCATGGTATTTGTCAGCACCACAGGCCCTGGTGTAATGTGGATGGCATCAGCAAGTAGCACAGGCCCTGGAGTGGTGATGATGAACTCACAGGAAGCACTGTCGCTGGTGTAATGTGGATGGTAAAAAGCCAACAGTACAGGCCCTGGTTAAATGTGGATGTATTGGCCAGCCCCACAGGCCCTGGTGTGGTGATGATGGAATCACAGGAAGCACTGGCCCTGGTGAAATGTGGATGGTATTGGCCAGCACCACAGGCCCTGGTGTAATGTGAATGTCCTCAGCCAGTAGCACAGGCCCTTGTGTATTGTGGAACCCATCAGCCAACAACACAAGCCCTGGTGAAATTTGGATGGTATCAGCGAGTAGCACAGGCCCTGGTGTAATTTGGATGGCCTCATCCAAAGACACTGGCCCTGGTGAAATGTGGATGGTATTGGCCAGCAGCACAGGCCCTGGTGTAATGTGGATTCCCTCATCCAACAAGACTGGCACTGCTGAAATCTGGATGTATTGGCCAGTAGCACAAGACCTTGTATATTGTGGATCGCATCAGCCAAAAGCACACTCACTGGTGTGGTGAAGATGGCCTCACAGGAAGCACTGTCCCTGGTGTAAAGTGTATGGCACACACACACACACACACATACACAGTATTCTTTGTTCACATGTATACCTATGTAAGATGTTATATGTTAATGACCCATATTCATGTAACCACAATAAAAGGAGTGCTATGGGGGACCTGGCTGAGAGTCTGACGGAGGTCAAGTGGTGGAACGACACTTAGCTCCAGGCAGGTCTCCCTCATGCATGAGTAACATGAAGAACTTTGCCTACTTCGGGTCTTGCTTGCTGTGTAATTATATTGCCTTCAACGTTCCAGCGAATAGGTTCAAGCTACAAACCTATCAGTACAGCACTTCAGAGTCACACAGCTAGCGATCGAAGATTTATATGAATTCGACAAGCTAAACGCATTATGTACTGTACAGCAGCGGTCTCTAACATTTTTTGCATCACGGACCAGTTTAATGTCAGATGGACTGGCCTTTAAGGTGTTGTGGATAAATACAAGAAAAGAAAATGATACAGACAAAGATAAAAACTGTGGTATTTTCTAAATATAATAATAAACGCGAATTCAGCTGTGTAATTGTGTAACTGTCATGAAACTTAGCAAGCAGTTTGCTAACTGTAGCATGGGAGATGGGTGGTCTCGTAGGGTGTGTTGCATTGAAATCTGCTGCAATGAATTACTGCGTTCACCAGATATCAACACAATTTCGATCCGCTCCTCACGTGTTAACCTCTTCGACATGTCAATGGCTGTGAACAAAGAGAAACTTGTAAATAACTCATGAATGAATAAAGTTACGTTGAAACCAAGCACACCATTGTTTTTCTTGTGACATTACCAATAAGTTTGATGTGTCACATGGCCCTCTTCCTATTGAAAAAACAAAAGTTGTATCCAAGATGGCCGACTTCTAAATGGCCACCATGGTCACCACCCATCTTGAGGAGTTTGCCCCCTCACATATACTAATCTGCCACAAACAGGACTTTAATATCACCAACCATTCCCATTTTATTACAGTGTATCCATATAAATGGCCCACCCTGTATTTCATTCAATTGTATATAGTATTTTATTTTATTCTATTCTATTGTGTACAGTATCTTATTGATATCTTATTCCAGTTTATTTCTCTAATTTTTCTATGCAACTTTGCACTGTCCACTGCTGTAACAAAACAAATTTCCCACGTGTGGGACTAATAAAGGTTGTCTTATCTTATCATATCTTATATTACCTGAAAGGGCCAAGCTGTATTGCAAGAGTAACACTTCTGTTGCCATTGTCACATAGGGCAATAATAGACTGGCACGTGTGAGATTGACACAGTTACACATTTATCTGTACAGATCATGGATTTATCTACAAATACTAGATGTTGAGGTGTGGATATTGACTAAATTCATTTTAACATGGATGAAATGAATTTTGAACTAGATCTTGTTTAGAAAAAATTGGTACAACACAACCAAAAAACAAAGATAGCGACCTGTCTTTGGTTTGTGATCACCAGTGGGTGCTATCACACGCATTCACTTTTGAGAGAAAAAAAGAGTTGAAGAAAACATATGCTAGCTATCTAATCAGCATTTTTAAGTTAGATTTAACGAACGGCAGCAATCATCAATACTTCAAATCACTACTTCAAAGCAGTGTATTAAAATAAGTCATTTTTATTATATAAAGATGCTGAATTACAGTTAAAAACCAAATTGTAGCAGTGCTAGATTGCAGTTTTTATTTTTGCTTAACAGATGCCAAAGAAATCAGTGGCAGACAAAACTGCAGTATTTGAAGTCCCCTGTTCTTCAAAACAAGCAGTCATAAAAAATGGAAACATTCCAACATGGGATGACATGTGGCAAAATCTGTGCAAACAACTTGGTGAAAAGATGACACCAAAAGCCCTTTAAACCTCTGTCAAATTAAACAGACACAATGTTTGGGCTGCTCTGGATTACAGTAATGAAAACAGAACCACTGACACAGACAGCAGTGACAATGACAATGCTTTTGAACCAAGGACTCTCCTTCACAAAACGAAGACTGCAAGACTTTAAATGTGGATCCCATTTGAACAGTGATACATTTGATACATGCGATTCCAGATAAAGTCACACACAAAAAGAGGGGGAATACACCATTTTGAAGCCAGGTACATGGACTCATGTAGTAAACCAGGGAACCTCGAAAGAAAGCCAAGGTGTACCCACAACTGTGTTTTGTTTCATAAATATCAGAGGAGGAGCGTATTGGCCAGCTGTATATTACATGTGAAAAGGAAGCTGAAATTCACTGGCCAAAGGTGCTGAAGTGTGTAATGGCAAACACAGATGAATCCATGCACACTGGCCTTTTCCAGAAGTGTGTGGGCACAAGTAACAAAAGAACTTTGTAAAGGCAAACTGCAGCCCCGTGTACGAAGAGCAAAAAACCCAGCAAGTCTGTTGCAAAATCATGAGTTGGATACCAGCGTAAAACACCTGCATGATAGAACAACCGCGCTTTATGAGGAAAGGTAATGTGAAAACTGTTGTTTGTTTGATTTGTTTTTAATTACTGTGAACATTTGGTTTATGGTGGAGTCAAATCTGATGTTAGCTAACAGTTAGTGTGCTTTGCTCAGAGAGAAGTGGTTTTAAAAAAAATGGAGAAAAGTATGAAAACACAATGTTTCTGTGATTTCTGTCCTTTGCTAAACATCAAAAGTAGCATGCAATGCAGTTCATATATATATATATATATATATATATATATATATATATATTCTAATTTTTGCCTCATAACTTTTGCACTGTCCACTCCTGCTGTGACAAAACAAATTTCCCACGTGTGGGACTAATAAAGGTTATCTTATCTTATCTTATCTTATATATATAGTCAGTTAGTTAGATAGATAGATGTGGATGTTCCTTGTCTCATCCTGGATTGTGGTGCTGACACTCACCAGTCCCTGGCCTCCTTCCTTCCGCTTAGCGTACAGCCTCAGAGTGTTAGACTTGGGGTGAAACCCTGCATGCATGGTAAGGGGCTTTCTTGTCTTGATGTTTATTATCCCAGCCTGATCACGGGCAGGGCATAGGTGTTGATAGCCCGGATCTTGTTCTTACTGTTCAGCTGACTCCTCAGGACTTGTCTGACCCTCTGCAGGTACTTGGTGGTTGCAGCTTTCTTAGCGGCCTCTTCATGGTTTCCATTTGCCTGTGGGATCCCCAGGTACTTGTACCTGTCCTCAATGTCTGCAATGTTGCCCTTTGGTAGTTCAATCCCCTCAGTTCCCACTACCTTCCCTCTCTTTGTTAACATCTGACTACACTTCTCCAGTCCGAACGACATTCTGATGTCATTGCTGTATATCCTGGTAGTGTGGATCAGTGAATTGATGTCTCGTTCACTCTTGGTATACAGCTTGATGTCATCCATGTACAGGAGGTGGCTGACAACTGCTCCATTCCGTAGTCGGTATCCGTAGCCAGTCTTGTCAATGATCTCACTGAGGGGGTTTGGGCCTATGCAGAAGCAGTGGGGACAGAGCATCTCCTTGGTAGATCCCGTACTTGATGGTCACTTGTGCTATGGACATGAAGTTGGCCTCTAGTGTTGTACACTGTTAGGTTTAATGTATGTGTTGTAGGTTGCCATTTAAAAAGCTAGAATGCTTCTGTTTGCTATCGAGGTAACCTACGCATATGACTACGTGCAGGACCTTGATAAGGGGAACAAGCAGCCTTGAGAAGAACAGATTCTACTTACATATCACCGCCTCTACCCAGGGGATGCCATACCCTGCATTTACGGACTTCCTAAGATCCACAAGGAAGGTGTCCCACTCAGACCCATTGTCAGTAGCATAAACTCAGCCACTTACAACATCTCGAAACACCTTGCTACCGTCCTAGCACCTCTTGTGGGGAACACCCCACATCACATCAAGAACTCCACCGACTTCACCGACAAGGTCCAGAAACTTACCCTGGACCCAGGTGAAACCATGGTGTCCTTTGATGTAGTCTCCCTCTTCACTTGCATACCCACTACGGAGGCAGTGGAGACTGTCAGAAAACGACTACAAGAAGACAGCTCCTTGGAAGACAGGACCAACCTCACACCCGATCAGATTTGCACACTGTTAGACCTCTGCCTCACCACTACATATTTCAAATACAACGAGGGTTTCTACAGACAAAAACATGAGATGAGATGAGATGATGAGATAGCCTTTATTTGTCAGTTGCAGGTCTTTTGCCCACAACCGAGATGACAGACCTTGCCGACTGTACATACAATACACAAACATCACATTGGGGAGACAGGTCAAGCTAGGTAGTGAGGGAAAAAACATCGAAATGTGTAACACAGAAGGATAATACAGGAATGCACAGATATCAACACACCATAGCACAATAAACACAGACAGCAACATGGGAAAGAGTTCCAGTGTGTACATCTGATCTGGGACCGCTGCAATCTTCGACTGCGCCTCCAACTGACCCAATGTCCACATCAGAGGGGAGGTAAGCGTTGGAGGTGGCGTTGGATCCGGGGTAGGGAGGCCTCTCCAAGATCTTATCCGTGCTGACTCAATGAGCCCATTTTGAGAAACTCACGCCTCTCCCATCGTTCCAATCCCAGCGGGCAGCCTTGTGGGGGTTTGAACAGCCGGTTCAAACCCCCATTTCTTAATTCTTCAATAAGTCAGGGCCAAGCCAGCTCCGATCAGCCAGAAACCTGTTACCATGGTTTCGAACAGGTAGATATCTTCAGCACTCAGGCTCACCCAAGCCCAAACTTCTCGTTGAGAAAGGGGTGTCAATTGCATTTAGGGACCAGTTGATCCAATCCATAATTCCTCTTTTGGGTTTTAGAGAACAGACTGTGAGAGAATGTTCCAGGAAAAATACAAAAAAAACCACGAGACTAGACAAGGACATAAGCAGGGAAGATAAGGGAGAGGAGAAAAAGTGCATCCGCCTCCTCCGAGAGCCAAAGGTGACACGGGGGAGCCATGGGCGAGAATGCCCAGACCTCTACATCGGAGAGACCAAACAGCCACTTCACAAGCGCATGGCACAACATAGAAGAGCCACCTCCACGGGACAAGACTCAGCAGTTCATCTGCATCTAAAGGACAAAGGTCATTATTTCGAGGATGCCAATGTTCACATTTTGGACAGAGAGGACAGATGGTTTGAAGTGAAAGAAGCCATTTACGTCCACTGTGAGCGACCATCTTTGAACAGAGGCGGTGGTTTACGACACCAACTGTCTGCCATCTATAATCCAGTTTTGAGATCCCTTCCCAGACGCTTTAACGCCCACTCACATCCTGGGCCATCTGACCTCAGGAAATCACATGATAGGGTGGGGCCAGGTTTCACAATCGGCTGATTGGGACCCACACCCACTTTCACACCTCAGCCCATGTGATTAGAGGATCACCAGGGGGTCCTTTGTCCTTCTCTGGGGGGAAACTCCCACTGGGTTTAAATTTGGGACTCTCCACCATTTGACCTTAGAACTGAAGAAGCTTCTCGGGTGAGAGGTGAAACGTCTTCAGGCAACTCAAAGAAGTCCAGACGCTTTTCTTTCCAAGCTCCTTAACAACACTTAAACTCCCGGAGAGCAGCCATTTGGCTTTTCTACCTTTAAAACCCGGAGAGCAGCCAAATGGCTTTTAGCTAGGCTTTAGCTTCAGCGAAGTGGAAGCTAAATTGGCTAGTCATTCATATGTAAATTAGGTTGTTACCTGGGAATTCTGGAGGGAGTGTCTGTCTAGATGTCTGTCTAGTGGATTGAGGAATTTTCCTGCGAATCTTGTTGACTGTGCCGAGGATGGTAGTTTTCCGTCTAAGAAGTTTTTGCGCAAGTGAAAGTGATGTGAAAAAATTGTCCTTGGTAACATTTCTGCCCTTGTCTAGGGATGGTTCCATCAGCCTCATTACTACATTTTCAGAAAGTCTCTCCCCAGTGGGACGATTGGGGTCCTTGCCAAGATATGGGAAGACATTGCAAATGTACTTGGATTTTAGGTCGCAAGCCACCCAAAACTTGATCCCAAACTTGTCAGGTTTACTTGCAATATACTGCAGGAAACAGCACCGAGTCTTTGATGGGAAAAGCTGTTCATCAACGGTGATATGTAGACCAGGGTTGTAGCACGTGATGCAGTTGGTGACAAATGATCCCCACACACTGGAAATTGCAGCGAACTTATCAGTCTTTGCTCGATCACTGCGGGTGGACTTGTCATCAAAGCGTAGGTGTTGCATGATGTCTTGGAAGCGGTTTCGTGCCATAGTTCCAATTATCTGTGGGTTTCCCAGGTTTGCTGACCAGCAGTCATTTAGAGATGGAACCCTGTTAACCCCCCGCAAGATGACAATTGCAATAAATGCCATTAGTTCAGGGAGGTCCATGAACCAATGAACATGCTCCGTGCACCACTCAGCAGGCCATTTGTAAATATGTGTACAAATGGTTGGTTTTTTGTACTGTTTTTATCAATAAATCTCAGCAACAAAGGACATACACCCATGTGTGTTGATTTCTCCCTAAGATGGCAAACTGAAACACTCCAAGTTGGTGACTTTTGGAGATTTATTTCCCTGGATGATTGAGAATGCATCAAGACGAACACAAAAGGAAGTTCACAGCTTTTAGCAGCTCCCCCACCCCCTCAATCACACCCCCCCACTCCCCTCCCTCCAGAATTCCCAGGTAACAACCTAATTTACATATGAATGACTAGCCAATTTAGCTTCCACTTGGCTGAAGCTAAAGCTTAGCTAAAAGCCTACCAGCCATTTGGCTGCTCTCCGGGTTTTAAAGGTAGAAAGGTAGAAGCCTGGCAGTGCTACTGTTAAACTACAATGACCTGGGTGACTGAGAACCACAGATTCTACCGACAACAATCTGGGAGAGCTGCACTCCCATCATATAACCACACATTGTATAACCATGCTTTCACAGCACAATTACACTTTGTAACCAGATATAGGTAATACAGCAACATGCTTTATGTGCGTTCATGTGTGTAACCAATAAAAACAACTTGAAGGGGGAAAGCAAGTTGAAGTGGGTTGGAGACAACTGCTTCCCTCTCGCGAGTGAAAACCTGAGCTCTGTGTGACTTTGTTCCTGAGTGAGCTTCTGTTTCTCCAGCAGTATTAGGGGTAAAACTCTGACAAACTCCCCCAAAGAAACCAAATTCCAAGAAATCCTAAGATGGAAATGCTTGCACACACTTGTGATTATGTGCAGAGGTCCACCCTACCAGCCAACCTCAGATCTCCACACATGTACAAACTAAGGTACATAAGTCTGCACACATCCAGATATTAACAGATACACACACATTATGCCGGCTTGTACACATACACGAGAGACACGAGAGTTCTTCTTTACTGATGTTTACTGTGCTTCTCTTAACATACACAGGTACACCGTAGAACTGGTGAATACAAATGTACAAGAAAATTATATTTCAGCATATTAGAATATAAAATTCACAAAATATAAACAAACATACCACTTTGGCCTGCAAGTAGACAAACCGGTGTAATTGGAACTTAGGACTTATTTCTTCTTTAACATTCACACGGCTAGACCGTCACCATGAGCAGCTTCTCTGACCTTACTTCCCAAAACAGGAAGTGACCTCTGCCCTTACCTTATACTTACAAAATTAACCGGTTATTTTCCATGTATCAAATTAACTGTACACCAATCTGGTAGGCAAAAAAGGAAAATGTTAACATGCTCAACACAAAAATAAAACATACAAAATAAAATGTGTTAATTACATTATCATTACAAGAGTTCCGCCTAGTGGTCAAATAATAACATTTCACCAACTGTTACACTCCCACCATCACACTATCGCAACAGCATGTGTGATCCTAAAGGAATTTGACCCAACAATGAACTTAGCGAAGGTTAACCAATAAACATTATGTTTAGTTTTTACTCTGCTTCAAGTAAAAGTATAGTCTTATGTATGGGTCTCTCTAAAATCGTCTTAGTTGTGTGCTTCCCCTTATTGTCTCTAGTAGAGTCACCAACGAGAAGCTTAACTTTTCTGACTCTGCCGTCAGCTCCTGGAGTGACTTCCACAACTTTGGCGAGTTTCCATTGATTTCTTGGAAGACAGTCTTCTTCTACGTCTACCAACAACTGCTCACACTGCCAAACCAATTCACCGGACAATTATATCCACGCTCTTTGGTTCTGTCCACCAGTTCAGAAGTTTTGGCGCGAGATATGTGAAGACTTATCGAATTGTCTGAAATGTAACATTCCAACTTCCCCCTTAGTGTGTTTGTTGGGCAGCTTAGATAATGTCACTTCAGAAAAGAATATCGCCCATATGGTTTTCACTGCCCTATGCATAGCCAAGAAAACAGTCCTCATGAACTGGAAAAATAAAAATAATCTTAATTCTAACCAATATAGAAATTATCTATTAGATTACATTAGTCTTGATACAGCCTCTGCCACCACATCAGATCAATTGCTCTGGGCTCCTTTGATCAGCTCCATCACCTAGTGGGGGTGGGGGGTCATAGTTTGGTCCCGCCTTCACTGTTGTGATTGGTGTGGGGGTAGGGACAGGCTTAGGGCGTCGGGGGGTTCCCCGGAGGCATCTTCCTTGGGGGGCTCAACCCGGGGTAGCGGTCATGTCCGGTTAGGGGCTCTGTTGGCTCTCAGGTGACTGTTTCCTCGCGGCTGCGTGCAGCGGGGCTAGGGGAGGGTCTGTGCTGACGGACGTGGGTTACTGACCTGGTAGCCTGGCTGCCCCTGGGTGGATGGGCGTGAGGTTCTGGGGGCGCTCCGTCTCTGGGCTGGGGCCCGGGCCGGGCCTCGGGGGCTTGGGTCCTGGTTGGTGTGTTGCCGGGGTTGTGGGCGGGTGGGTGCATGGGGGCCCAGCCCTGGAGCAGGTTGCCGCCGGTACATCGAGCCACCTGGGGGGCTCTTCAACTGGTGGGGGAGATTGTCACATCTTGCAGGAGCTTTCCTCTCCTCGGGAGCTCTCTCTGCAGGAGGGGGAGATACAGGAGAGGTGGAGGAAGATCTCAGCCTGGGTGTTTATTGTCTTATGTAGTCTGGAAGATGAGTGGATGGTGGGGTGGGTGCAGTTTTCTCTGTGGTGGGGTTGGGTGGACTGTCCCGGGCTCTGTGGGGCCGGGGGGCACTGCTGCACTGGGCCCCGGTCTGGATGGGCCTGGGCCCCCTTTCCCTGGCGGGTCGCGGAGTATGGGGGTGCCTACTGGGGTCAGCGGGGGAGCTGGCCCCAGGGAGGGGTCACTTGCCCCTCCCTTCCTTCCCTCCCCATCTCCAGCTGCCTCCCTCTTCCCGCTCCACCACAACCACCCACACATGCAGGACCTTGGAGTAGGGGTATGTCACCAGGGTGCAGAGGAGGCTACCCCCCCCCCCCCCCCCCCCCCCCCCCTCTGTCCCCTTCTGGCTGCCTCTGCCTCAATTTTATCCCACAACTTAGACATTCACATTACTCACACTCTCATTACACATACATATAGGATCTTGGGGGTGGGCACGATACACGGAATCCAAAGTACCATCAGGGTGTACACCCCACCCCTGGCGTCGTTGCCCACCTCTCAAGGTTAAATACACGTAGACATTGAGGGCTAGCAGGAGGGACCATGCGCTTACCTGCTGCTCTCTGGCAGGTAGCTCCATGCCCTCCTGTGTTTTAATTGCACCTTAGAACACACATGCATCAACACTACAATGAGCGGGTGGAGGGAGGTTTGGAGTCTTCTCTCACCCCCATTCTCTGCGACCTGCTGGTGCGGGGGGGCTAGGAGGAGGAGTTGGCCGTCCGACTGCGGTCTGGAGTGTGGGGCCTCCCTGCTGCTGCGGAGTCGGGGCGGTCTGCCTCCCCCCACCGCAGGGAAAAGGGTAACACCACCTGGGTCTGGGTGCAGTTCCCCCTCCAGGGGCAAGGGTACCTAGACCCGGTTTGTAGAGTACACTTGGGGAGTGTGATCGTGTGTACAGCGTCTCGTTTTTTTTTTCTGTCTCCACGTTGGTTGAGTGTGGAGTAAGTGCATATGAGAGCATGAGGGTGGGAATGGATGTTTGTATATGTGTGTGCCTGTATTTCTGTGTCTATATGTCAGGTTGAGTGTCAGGCGCCACCTCTCTGGGGACATCTTAGGCCCTCCAAGGTTTGGAGGCCTATCTCCCCCTACCACCACTTCCCCTGCCAGTGGCGGACTCCCTCAGATATCGGTGCGTTGGTGGTTTTTTGTGTCCGGGGATGGGCGTCCAGGTACACACTGGCTCACTCCTTGGCGGCCGCTTATCGGGGCCTGGAGCCTGGGGCTCGCTCGGGCCACTTCGGAGGTGGGGTGCCCCTGGCCTCTAGGCCTGGGGCTCGGTCACTCAGGCACGGCTGGCTGTCGGCGGAGCTCACGGGCGCGTCACTGCAACTGCCCCTGGCTTCTACTCCGCGGCTGCTGAGTGAGCCCTCATCTGGGACTCTCCTCAGCTCTTTCTGGGACAGTGGCGCGGCTGCCCCTCTGTTGGTCTTCCTTGGTCTCTTGTGTTCTGGGGGCCTCTGGATGTCTGGAGTTTTGATCTCCTCCATACCTGCTTCATGCCCTGGAGGACGGGGCTGTGGCCCCCCCACACCCTCTAGCAGATCATTACATGAAGGAACCTTTTAAAAAAAACAAAAAAACAAGCGTGTCCATGCTCACAGGTGTACACACGGGTGATCACACCCACAAACTACACCCTTTTCGGCTCCTACCTCAAAGCACACTGTGTTCTGTTGATCTTATGTGCTGCACAATAATGTTTAATATTTAGTATTTACTGTCATATTCCCATATATCATTGTGATGCTGTTTATTCTATTACTCTTGTTCTCTTCTGCTTGTTTTCTTTTTTCTTTCTCAGCAGGTGATCCAAGTGATTGATATCTGCATTTTTTTTTCTGCCCGTTCTGTTGGTTTTTGTTTTTTGCCCTTCTCCCCCGTCCCTCTTCTCAGCTGTTTCTCTTTCCCTCTTTCTTTCTCCCCTTCTTTCCCCCAGTCAAGTCTGTCCCGTATTCAGTAAGTGAAAATAAAAGAAACAATAAAAGGTGAATCAAATGGACCATTACGGCAAGGCTGGGATGGTCAATTTGGTAAAGTAAATCCATTGGGCATCTTTCTTTGCCTTTAGACAACAATTCTGATGGCAAAAGAGCCAAACGGGACAGGCCAAAAAAAAAAAAAAAGGAAGACAGTCTTCTTGTAATAACACAATGTTATTTATTTTTGCATTTCTTCTGTTTTTATTCCATTTGCTTCTCTGTTGCAGGTTTAAACAGATATTCCTTTCTCCACCTTGTCCAAAATACATTCGCCAAATATTGTACTCGTTTCCATCTTTTCTGGAGGTAGAGATCTTTAGCGAATTCTCCAGGTGGTGGTGAGATCACTGCTGATTTCATCATCAAAATATGGTTGGGTGTCAACGGCTCCAGTCCTATAGACTGTACAGTCAGTGGTCGACTGTTCACTATTGCCATAGGTTCATACATGAATGTTCTCAATGATGAAGTGTCTAATCTTGAAGCTGACTGTCAGGATCTGACGGCGCCCTGACCGGTCGACCTGCCAGTGTGTGTATATCTGTGTGCGTGTGTATGTGTCTCTCCTATCGCCCTGTCTTCCCCTCCGGCTCCGCTATGATGTGTTAGGAGGTAACCTAGCAACAGGCTACCTCCGACCCGGAAGTGCTGTAGCCCGGAGCTGCCGCACCTGCAGTCAATCCACCAGCTGCTGCCAATCAACTACCATCTTCAGCAGGGCTACTTAATGGTGTGGCTGAGCGACAGACAGCGCTGGAGTATTGCACTAAGCCTGGTAGTGTTTTCGAGTCGCTAACGTTATTGAAGTGCTGTCTGATCTTCGTACTCATTCTGCTGTCGTGTGTGTGTGTTCACCCAGAGATTGACAGAGGATTTACGGACACTAAGGAAGCACTTGGAGGAGAGACGGGCACTTACTACCACGCACGGGCTTACGCGGAAGGAGGGACGCACTATCACCATTGTTGCACATTTGAACTGTTGTCACCTTGCTGCACTGTAAATAAATGCACTGTCATTATTTCTGAGCTCCGCGCCTGAGTCCACTCTTTAACAACCTGACACTGACTGGTCAAGAATGGATTTCAGAACATTTCTTATTGTCCGAATCTGCCTCTCCCAGACTCCTCCCATGTGGCTAGAAGCAGGTGGGTTGAAAACGAAAGTTATTCCCAGCTTTTTGACCTTCACTTGAGTTGCTTACGTTAGAAGCTCGTTTCTTGCACCGATAAAATTGGTACCTTGATCACAATGCAGCTGACCTACGTTGCCCCGTATTGCTATGAAACAATGGAGTGCATTGAGAAAACAGTCTGCACTGAGATCATCTAGAACTTCTATATGTATAGCTCTCGAGCACATACATGTAAACAAGAGTCCATATCTCTTCAAGTCTTTCCCCCCTTCTTTTACACAGAATGGTCCGAAGCAGTCCATACCGCTGTATGTTAATGGAGGGGTAGCTTCCAGTCTTTCTGGTGGCTGGTTGCCCATCCTTTGTTCTTGATTGCCTTTCCTGTACTTTCTACATTTGACACATTTGTATATAAATAACGATACTTCAGTACTGCAGCCAATTACCCATATGCCATTGGAGCGTATCTCATTTACTGTCATCCCTCGGCCTTGATGATGCGTCTTCTCATGAAAATGTTTGATGAGCAAGAGCGACACATGATGTTTCTTTGGCAGAATGGCTGGGTGTTTGATGTTGGGATGGATTGACGCTGTTGTAAGTCTTCCTCCTACCCTCAAGATATTGTGTTGATCAAGGAATGGACTTAACTGAAGTAGCTTTGAGTGAGATGGTCTGACTTCCTCCTTATCCTTTAAGATCTTAATTTCTTTTCCAAATGCTTCTCCTTGAACTGTCCGTATGATGAACTCCTCGGCTTCTTTCCTTTCTTCCAATGTAGTACTTTCATTGGACATTTCCTTTGAGTTCTTTGCATACTTTACACGTCGTCTTAATCTTGCTATTGCTTTCACAACTCTCGTCCAATCTGAGAATTTTTCCAGTCATTCTAAAATGGATTTCTCTTCTTTTGCCTTAACTGCGAATACTGTTGTGACTTTGAGTTCTGGATCTTCGATACTGATCTCTTTCACTTTAGCATCTTCTTTTGGTATTGACTCTTCTTCAACACTTTTTTCAACAAAGTCCATCTCTAGCACATTAAGTGTCTCGGCTGGAGTAAGTATTTCTTTGACTTTGTTTCTGCTTACAAAGTGAACTTCTGTTTTGAGCTTGTGAGCTGGTCCTACAGCTGGCAAGACTTGTCTAACAATAACACGATGGCTTACTCCTATTTCATCTTCACAATCACCTTCAGAGTCACTGTAGCCAATGATGCTCCAGCCAAGCAGAGATTTCTGTGCAAATGGCTGGTCTCGATCACCACTGACCACCGCTAGAGGGAGCAATGCTTGAGGACAGTTATATTCGATCAGTAGTCCAACTTCACAATCAAGCTTGGGAACCATCTCCTTTGATAAATGTTTCAAATGTGACCAGTTCTCTGCTGTTTTGTTTGTGGGAATATGTGATCTGTTAGCAGGAATGTAGTCTCTGCTATAGCTTGTTGGTAGTTTGATTCTCGTTTCAGAGTAAATGCCTCTTACTTGTAAGTCCTTTAACTTGCTGCTTGGAACAACTTTTGTTTTGGACGTTATAGTGGAAATCTTGAGTTTAACTGGCTCTAACATGGCGTTGAGCGACTGAGCTGTGTCTTTCAAGATGAAAGTGGTGTCACTTTGAGTATCGAGCAAAGCATACACCAACTTTTCATTCTCTGGTTCATCCACAGTTGATACATAAACTGGGATAACTGAGGAAGTACAACCTTCTGACTTTTGTTGCACAACTCTGTTGGATGTAACTTGGTTAGATACTTGCTCTTGTACTTCAGAAACCTCTGTTTCCTGGTTAGTCTTTTTTATTTATTTATTTTTTTACTTTTTATTTTATTTATTTGAACAACTCACCTGTCCATTACGCATACAGTTTCTTCAGAATAACAGAATACAAAGAGAGTCACAAACTCAAGACAGTGAAATTAGAAAGAAAAAGAAACAAACAAATATATATGTATAAAAATATAGATACATATAGAATAATAATTAGAAAAATAAGATAAAGTAAAACAAAAGAAAAAAAAAAGGAAACATGCCTGTGGTGTCAAACATTTCCATCGTTCATTTCACTTTTTTTTTTCTTCTTGTATGCTCATCTTCATTCAGTTCAGTCTTTTTTCCCCTTCCGTTGTACGTCAACCATTTTCCCCAGTCCTTCAAAAAGCGGTCTTCCTTTAATTTCAGTTTATATGTAAGGTTCTCCATCTCCATAATGTCCTCCACAATTGCTACCCACTGCTGCTTTCCTGGTGTTTCTGTCTTAAGCCAGTTTTTGGTGATGGCCTTCTTTGCTGCCAAAAGGAGAATCTTAGCCAGGTAACGATCCTTTACATCTACAGTACCTTCCAAGTACCCTAGATACAAAACAAGGCAGGTTCTAGGAATAATATAACCTAATATATCACAGAGAGCTGAGTGAATTTTAACCCAGAAAGTGTGAATTTTTCTGCATTTCCAGAAAATGTGTGTATGGTCTGGTTCATCCCATCCACACAGCCTCCAACATTGTTGTTGTGTATTGGTTTGTTTATTTTTAATCTTAGGTGTAATAAAATAGCGAATTTGATTTTTCCAGATGAATTCTCTCCACCTCAATGAGTGAGTTGTATTCTTATGTTCTTTCCATGTTTCATACCACACCCCCTCAGTGATTTCTTCACTCAGCTCTCTTTCCCATTTTACTTTAACATATACAGTTGATTCCTGTCTTGATTCCATCAAACATTTGTATAGGGTAGACACTGTTTTTGGAATAACACTTTTATATGCCAGTATAATTATTTTTATAATAGGATGGATTTTGTCTTCCTCTATTTTTATGTTTTTATTAAAGTAATCTCTCACCTGTAAGTATCTGAAAAAATCCTTGTTTTTTAAGTTGTATTCCCGTTTTAATTCTTCAAAACTTTTAATTTCTCCTTTTTTGATTAATAAACAAATTGCTGTGATTCCCTTTTCATTCCAATTTTTAAAACCAAGATCCAATTTTCCTGGTCTAAATTCTTCATCGAAGGCTATCCATTTTAGCAAACCAAGCTCTTTGCCAATCCTGAACTCCCTTACTGTATCATACCATACATTTAATGTAAAGGATATTATCGGGTTCCTATCTTGGTCTTTAGTTACGTATTCAGGGGTCTTTTTCATACCCATGTTTGTTTGGATTGGGACATTGAGTGTGGAGAGCTCCACATCCTTCCAGCGAGCCCCGTAATCATCACTACACCAATATGTTATCTGGCGTATCTGTGCAGCACGAAAATATTCTTTTAAATTAGGAAGCGACATTCCTCCTTTCTCCTTAGTAAGCTGTAAAGTAGTGTATCGTACCCTTGGCCGCTTGCCTTCCCAGACAAATCTAGATATATACTTATCCCATTCTGAGAATTGGGTTTGAGGTATGCTTATCGGAAGAGAGAGGAATAAATATAGCAATCGTGGTAAGATATTCATCTTTATCACATTTATCCTGTCACTAAATCCTAACGGATATGTATTCCATCTTTCCATATCCTGCCTTATCCTGTTATTTATATGTCCATAGTTACTTTGATATAGTTTGTCATAGTTTTTGGTTATATTTATACCTAAATATTTAAGGGTTTTTGCCTCCCACTTTATTTCCCATTCCTTAAGATTTTGAGTTGGTATACAATTAAACATTAGAACTTGAGTTTTAAGTATATTTACTTTGTAGCCAGAAAGCGTACCAAATTTTCCTAACATTTCTGTAAGCTGCATAAAAGAGTTTGTGGGGTTTTTGAGGGCTATCAACACGTCATCAGCAAATAGACTAATTACATGCTCTTGTCTATTGATTTCTATTCCTGTTATTAGGGCGTCTTGTCTAATCATTTGTGCCAATGGCTCAATATACAAGGCAAATAAGGTTGGACTTAAACAGCAACCCTGTCTAGTTCCTCTCTCTAGTTGGAATGTCTTTGTCAATGAGCCGTTAACTTTTAGTCTTGCAGTCGGTTTGTCATAGAGAGATTTAATACATTGGATTGATTTCGTAGTGAACCCGAACTTTGCCATGGTTAGGTACAGGAAGTCCCAGCTGACTCGATCGAAGGCTTTTTCTGCGTCTAAACTTATCAATGCAGCCGGTATCTTGTCTTTATGTATTTGGTGTATGATGTGTAGGGTCCTTCTAATATTGTCTTGTGCCTGTCTATTTTTGACAAAACCTGCTTGGTCCTCATCTTGACAGACGTCCCTCGGTGCTCTCTCTCTCCCGGCTGTTTATCCCTTTTTCCACGTTGTACCCTCTCGCTTGCAGGTCGTTAGCAGCCTCCTCCGCGTTGCCATAAGTTTTCACTCCATTTGGCCAGTGGATTCGCATCTTGCTGAGAGGAGTCTGGAAGCGGATGCCTTCTTTCTTTAATATCTTTTTGATATTCACGTACGCTTTACGTTCTTGCACCATTCTCGCCGAGTAGTCGTGGTCAAAATAAACCCTGCTTCCGTCCAGAGTGACTATTTTCTTTTCCCATGCCTTTTTAAGTATCATCTCTTTAGTTGTGAATTGTTGGAAATTGACAACGACTGACCTTGGGGGGAGACCCGCTGCCGGTTTCGGGGTTAATGCTCGGTGTGCGCGTTGAATCTGGAGGGTGATGTAAATATTAAGCTCCTCTCTGAGCCAGGCTTCCAGAAACTGGGTCAGCGATTCTGCCTTAGATTCGGCTCCCTCTTGTATTCCGTAGATCCGCAGATTGTTACGTCTGGATCGCAGTTCCAAGTCATCCAATTTGGTCATCATTGCTTTTTGTTCTCTCATTAGTTCTGTCAGGGTTTGATTGGCCTCGTGGCTCCATGTCTCCATTTCTTCCGTGCGCGTCAGCGCAGCTTCTAATTTCCCTTCTTGTTCTTTAAGTTCTGTAGTCATGCTCTTAAACTTCTGGTCGATATCTTCTTTGAATTTAGCCAGTTCGTGTCTCATTTGGCCAGTAATTTCTTCTTTGAACGTCGTGAAGTCTGATTTCAATTCATTTTGGAGTGATTGAATTTGTTTGCTAATACAATCCAGTCCGTTTTGAAGCCCGGCCATATTAGCTTCAGGTGCTAGCTTGTCCTCATTGTTCAGATGTTTTATGTCTTTACCTTGGGTGTCCGTAGTTTTTTTACTCTTTGCTTTTGTTGTCCCTCCGCTCATCTTCCAAAGTTGTTCTGTCTCACGCTTCAATTCGTGTTTTAGCGGAGTTTATCTACTTGGCTTACGGGAGCTCTGTACTTATGCAACCATACTGCTCTACCGCCACACCGGAAGTCCTCCTGGTTAGTCTTTGATTGTTGTTGGCTATTCTTTCTTTGTTCCTTGTCTCTTTTCTCTCTGTCTTGATGTAGACAAGTTGGGTGAGGCTTTTGGCATTTGTCACACACACTTCTGGAAGTACAGTTCTTAGAGTTATGACCAGTCTTGAGGCAACCAAATCACAGTTTTTCAGACTGCACGAACTTTACTCTCTCTTCAACTGGTTTGTCCATTATCTTGCGACATTTCTGAAGCGTGTGACCAGGTTTCTTACAAAAGAGACATGTGAGCTTTGTCCTTTCACTAGAGGTAGTACTAAGTGACTTAGCATTCAGCATGTAGTTTCTTTTGGGCTTGTCTTTGAATGCATGCTTTTCTTGTTCAGTTGGCTTTATTGCAGGCAGAGAAGTAATAGTATTACATGCAATTCTTGCTTCTTTATTCAGGAATTTGACAAAATGACTAAAATCTGGGAACATTCTGTGTTCATCTTGAAACTCTGTCACCGTTCTGTTCCATCGTGCACTTAGCCAATCAGGCAGCTTTGCAGCTATCCTCTGATTTTCCACGCAATCATGCAAAACTTGTAAACCTTGAATATAAGGTATGGCTGACTCAACACTGCTTAGAAAATCTGCAAACTCACGTAGATCTTTAGTGTCTTTGTTGTTAATTTTTGGCCATGACTGAATCTTGTCACGATTTGATTTACCTATCACAAAGGGATCTCCAAACCTGTCGTTGAGTATCTCCCAGGCAGCATGATAAGCGGTGTCTGTTCCAACCAGAAAATGTCCTTCAATAGCCTTCTTCGCTGGACCTCCAACATACTTTCTCAGGAAGAAAAGCTTTTCTTGAATTGGCAGATTCTTGCGGTCAACTAATGTTTGAAAAGACAACTTCCAGTCGTTATACTGCAGCGGATCACCTGTGAAGACTGGAGGCTCTGGGATTGGGATTCTGTTTGCAGTGATAGCTTCAGCGAGCATCCTTACAAGATCAGTAGAGGGCGTTTCATTTGCACTACGAATTGCTGTTTGAGGAACAGAGGCTTGGAGAGGTGCAGTTTGTTGCGGAGCTCTAACTTGAGAGGGGATGAATGGTTTCGAGTTCACATTTGGAAAGCTTGGTTGCGGGGAGTAGAGTTGGATGTCTCGAGACCGGTCTTGGTCTCGAGACCAGTCTCGAGACCACTTTTACGTGGTCTTGGTCTCGTCTTGGTCTCGACGGACTTTTGTCTTGGTCTCGGTCTTGGTCTCGCTGTTTCGGTCTTGAGTTCTCAAATCGACATAGTGTTCGGGAGATTTGGAGTCAACCATCAGCGGAGCGGGGGGGTGGCTTACTGGGCTTAAGCCCAGGTCATTTTTTCAGAAGCATGGGGTCTTTTGGAGCGTAATTTGTTAGTTAGATGCCTGACTGACAACTGTATAAAACAAAAACAACACACGAAGCACAGAGCGCACCGTCGTAAATTCCCCCTAATTTTGGTATGATCCGAGCTCAGGCACTAGGCGACTGAGCACAGCACCCATGTGAGCGAGGGGGGAGAAGCTGCTGCCTGCGAGTTTGCTGCAGACAGAGGAGAGCTTAAGTTTGACCAGGTACCAAAGCAAATCATTCGTACTGAACTAATAATGTATATATGACGGTGTATCACAAAAGATTGATATCAAACTGATCACTTGGTTGCGTTACTTGCTCTTCGAGTGAATCAACAAATGGATAAATAAAAAGCCGAACAGCAATGCTGATTTTTTAGAGAGTCTTAGCTTACATTTCATATTTTCAGTTGTTTCCCTCCACGGATAAACAAACTCTCTAAATTGTACTGATGTACACAACAATGGACATAAGGAGCTTCTTTCAAAGAAAAAACTCTGGTAGATGTTATTTTATATATTATGCTTTGGATGTTGTTTAGTATATCTATGCAAAACAAGAGGAATTTCAATACACAGCAGTATATTCACAGTTGAAACCAGATATTACATACACTTTATGGAGAAAACATAAAAACTTTTTTTTACTGTTAAACATCAATTTAGAGTAAACTTCTGTTTTAGATAAATAAATGTTGAAATATCTTTTGAATTAGTTAAATGTCAGAATAAAAAGAGGGAGCTGTCTATTTTAATCACTTTCATCAAATTTAGGAGTACATGTACACTAAAGTTTATTGTTAATTAATAAGAAAACTCCAGACGATTCCATTCTGAGCTGAAGAAGCTTCTGATAGGTTAGTAGAGTCCATGTGAGTAAATTGGTGGCACACCTGTGGATGCATATAAGGCAAAACACAGAGCCTGTTTCTTTGACATGGGAAAATCAAGAGATGTCAACCAAAACACCAGGAAAAGAACTGTGGAGCTCCATAAGTGTGGCTCAATTTGAATACAATTTGGTGCCATTTGCAATAAGAAATACAGACAGTTTCTCTCTTTACTCTTAAAGTTAACAAATATGTTTTTTATATTTATCAATCTAAAAAAATAAACGTTTAGTCTGATTTGATGTTACAATTAAAAACGTGTTTGTGTTTTTATCTGAAGAGTACATAAATATCTGGTTTCAACTGTATATTTGATGATGTTGGTGTTTGGCTTGATTGTCAGCACAAAGAGGGAGAGAGAGGAACAGAGAGGGAGAGAGAGGAGCAGAGAGGGAGAGAGAGGAGCAGAGAGGGAGAGAGAGAATGACGACAGAACAGAGATGGAACAAGAGCAGGTGAGACACACATGTTAGTCAAATGGTTGTTTGCCAAAACTCATCAGAACATGTATCTAGTACCTAGTGTTTCTTTTTAGATACCATTTGTTACTTTTCAAATTCTATGTTTATTAAGTTATGCAGGCTTGTTTGCACAACAAGGCTAAATAATTATATAAACTTTTCTCAATCTAAATATTGTACTTTGGTAGAATTAAAAAATAAGTGTAGTGCAGGTCTATGATGATTTTTAGTGCTACTATCATCTAGTTCTGATTCTGGTTCTGTCTTGGTTACTGTTGTAGTCCTGTTTTAATTCCGGATCAGTTCTGGGTCTGGTTGAATTGGGGTTTAGTCCCTGTGTCTTGATACAGGCTCGACTTTGTTTAAAGACTTTTTTTGTCTCGGTCTCGACTCGGTCTCGGTCTTGGTCTCGTCTCAACTTGGTCTTGGTCTTGTCTTTGTCTCGATACCCTCTGGTCTTGGTCTTGTCTTGGTCTCGATACCCTCTGGTCTTGGTCTTGTCTTGGTCTCGGATTAGGCGGTCTTGACTACAAGTCTAGCGGGGAGGAACTATCTTGTCTTACTTGGGAATGAACAGGAGACTTGTCTTCATCCTCACTGTTCACACTTTCAGCATACACCTTCAGTCTTGCTTGTGCTGCATTACGCTTTTGCAATGCTTTCAATAGTTCCACTTCCTTTCTCTTTTCATTTAACCTTGTCTTTATTGAGGTGCTCTCAGTTAGAAATTGAGCTCTTTTCCTTGCATCCTCAACTTCAAGTTCTCCGATTTCTTCCTCACACTCATGCTGTGTTTTCATTATTTTAATGACTTCTTCCGTAGCTGCTACTTCAGCTGCAGCTTCTTGTCTTTGTTGTAGTGTGACCAGAGATGATTGCTTTGACATCCCAGAGATAGACCTTGACTTATATGTGATCCTTGAAGAAGTGCTGGTTGAACTGCTGTCATACACGGGCTCTGAATCAGGCCAGGGTATACTATTTGGATCACCATCTTCTTCTAAAAGGCACCGAGCCTTTGCTCTGGCAGTTTCACTGATAGCCATGCACACATCACATCTTCTGCGCATTTCAATAACAGGACTTTGTATTTTCCTGTATTTTCTCATCATGAATGTTACAGATGTCAGTCATACTAGCGTCTATAACACTTACAGCTTCAGGTATTAACTCAATGTCTTTACTCTTCACCATTCTTTTAAATAAGTTTATGTGGTATTTCCACTTCTTGTAAACTCACTCAAAATTGTTTGTCAAGTCATTTAACTTGGCTTCTTGTGTCTATATGTCAGGTTGGGTGTCAGGCGCCACCTCTCTGGGGACATCTCAGGCCCTCCAAGGTTTGGAGGCCTATCTCCCCCTACCACCACTTCCCCTGCCAGTGGCGGACCCCCTCAGACATCGGTGCGTTGGTGGTTCTCTGTGTCCGGGGATGGGCGTCCAGGTACACACCGGCTCACTCCTTGGCGGCCGCTTATCGGGGCCTGGAGCCTGGGGCTCGCTCGGGCCACTTCGGAGGTGGGGTGCCCCCGGCCTCTCGGCCTGAGGCTCGGTCACTCAGGCGCGGCTGGCTGCCGGCGGAGCTCACGGGTGCGTCACTGCAACTGCCCCTGGCTTCTGCTCCGCGGCTGCTGAGTGAGCCCTCATCTGGGACTCTCCTCAGCTCTTTCTGGGACAGTGGCGCGGCTGCCCCTCTGTTGGTCTTCCTTGGTCTCTTGTGTTCTGGGGGCCTCTGGATGTCTGGAGTTTTGATCTCCTCCATACCTGCTTCATGCCCTGGAGGACGGGGCTGTGGCCCCCCCACACCCTCTAGCAGATTATTACAAGAAGGAACCTTTTAAAAAACAAAAAACAAGCGCGTCCATGCTCACAGGTGTACACACGGGTGATCACACCCACAAACTGCACCCTTTTTGGCTCCTGCCTCGGGGCGCACTGTGTTCTGTTGATCTTGTGTGCTGCACAGTAGTGTTTAGTGTTTGGTATTTGCTGTCGTATTCCCATGTATCATTGTGGTGTTGTTTGTTCTGTTGCTCTTGTTCTCTTCTGCTTGTTTTCTTTTTTCTTTGTCAGCAGGTGACCCAGGTGATTGATATATGCATTTTTTTCTTCTCTGCCCGTTCTGTTGGTTTTTGTCTTTTGCCCTTCTCCCCCGTCCCTCTTCTCAGCTGTTTCTCTTTCCCTCTTTCTTTCTCCCCTTCTTTCCCCCAGTCAAGTCTGTCCCGTATTCAGTAAGTGAAAATAAAAGAAACAATAAAAGGTGAATCAAATGGACCATTACGGCAAGGCTGGGATGGTCAATTTGGTAAAGTAAATCCGTTGGGCATCTTTCTTTGCCTATTAGACAACAATTCTGATGGCAAAAGAGCCAAACGGGACAGGCAAAAAAAACAAAAAACAAAAAAAAACCAAACTTGGCTTCTTGTAAGGATTGTCCTTTTTCAGTGAGAGTGCGTCTGCGCTGGCTTCTGCGTAAGCTTTCTGACTGTGTGCCTTCAGTAAATACTGAGCACTGTGGAGTTTCTTCTCCATTTGTCTGCTCTTTACTTTCATCATTTTGAAAATTTTCATCAGCACTTTCTTCTTCAGTGGGCTGTATTGCATCTTCTTTTTCATCTGCCATGTTGTCTTAATAGTATTTTCACTTGACTTTAACATTTACTTGATAAATCTTGATTTTAGCTGCTCCTTAATATGAAAGGTCACTTTGAATTTCAAATGGAACTGAGGCTTGATAACAATTTACAAGTGCTTTGTTACTTCCAAAACACGGACTTTTGTGCTTGCTTGATTATCTTTCACTTGTTAGCTTGCTTCTTTACGTATCCAATGCATTTGCTGGAGCATGTGATACTTCTCTTGCTAGTAGCTTCTCTTGCTAGTAGCGTCTCTTGCTAGTAGCTTTGTCACTACCCGATCCGTACCGGAAACCCGATCGGTACCCCGCATGCGCAAATCTTACGTCACTTCCTCTCTTTGCCAACATTGCGACATTCAATATATTTGAATGATACCGTTAGCGCCCAGTTAGCTCCTAGCATTTCTCAACAGCTCTGCCTCCTTTTCGACTCCCCGGGACATTTAAACAATGGATAATCCGTATACAAAGAAATTCATGCTTTTCTCCTCAACAGAGAGCGTCCCCCGATTGAGCAACAGCGCCGTAAAATAAGAAGAATGGCGCCTAATTACAGAGTTAATAATGCAGACTTTGTAATATCTTACGTGTAGATTCATCAGCCAGATTAAGTGTTTACTGACAATTGACAGTGATAGCGCACATCATCATCACTATTCCAACAATCCTCTCCTCACAGACAAGCATAAACACACTCGACTATCGCTAAATCAGATTTAACACACGTTTGTAATGACGATAATTCAGTTTATAATAGGGTTTATTCGCTCGGTCAGCAGGTGGCGGTATCCTCGTACACTGGGGAGTAAACTGCCATTAAACGAACAGAAGAAGAAGAAAACATCTGCACATGCGCGGTACGGATCAGGTAGACCCGATTTGTACGTTCAGACTTTACACACGCACAGTAAGGATCGGAGAGTCCTGATCCGTAACTTTCTTTTTATTTTTCGTTTTTGTCTACATTGTACTGAAATGCTTCATTATTGCAAACATTTTAAGATGTTTGCAATAATGATGTTAAGAATAACAAATTCTTAACATCTTAACAGATACTCTGACCCATAACTATCGTAAAACGCTACGACCGGAAGTAGAAACCTTTCGCGCATGCGGGGTACCGATCGGGTTTCCGGTACGGATCGGGTAGTGACAAGCTTCTCTTGCTAGTAGCGTCTCTTGCTAGTAGCTTCTCTTGCTAGTAGCTTCGGTCCAACCATCTCATTGCCTTCTCCGGAGCAGTGTAGTGTTCTACTATGCCGGCTTGTACACATACACGAGAGACACGAGAGTTCTTCTTTACTGATGTTTACTGTGCTTCTCTTAACATACACAGGTACACCGTAGAACTGGTGAATACAAATGTACAAGAAAATTGTATTTCAGCATTAAAACATATTACAATATAAAATTCACAAAATATAAACAAACATACCACTTTGGCCTGCAAGTAGACAAACCGGTATAATTGGAACTTAGGCATTTCTTCTTTAACATTCACACGGCTAGACCGTCACCATGAGCAGCTTCTCTGACCTTACTTCCCAAAACAGGAAGTGACCTCTGCCCTTACCTTATACTTACAAAATTAACCGGTTATTTTCCATGTATCAAATTAACTGTACACCAATCTGGTAGGCAAAAAAGGAAAATGTTAACATGCTCAACACAAAAATAAAACATACAAAATAAAATGCGTTAATTACATTACTAAAGGACAAGATCAGAGAGGCTAAGGACAATTACAGGAGGAAGCTGGAGTGGAAACTCCAGCAGAACAGCATGAGAGAGGTGTGGAGGGGCATGAAGACCATCACTGGATTCAGGCCAACCAACAGCAGGGGAGCTGAGGGAGGTGAGAATAGAGCCGACGAGTTGAATCTGTTTTTCAATAGATTCGACACCACAGTGTCTGCTCCCACCCCCACAACCTCACCTGCAGTCAGCCTGGAATCCAGAGCCACACCACTGTGCCAGCCTCTCTCTTCACATGTTGCCTCCTGTGAGATTCCTGACACCCCTCCCCTACCCATCACCTTCACTCAATACCAGGTTGAGATGCAAATGAGGAGACTTGACTCAGGCAAGTCTGCTGGACCAGACGGAGTGAGTCCCCTTGTCCTCAAGGCCTGTGCCCCCCAGCTGTGTGGAGTCTTTCATAAACTGTTTATGCTGAGTCTGAGTCTGCAGAGGGTCCCGGTGATGTGGAAGACATCATGCCTCGTCCCTGTACCAAAGACGCCTCGTCCCAGTGGCCCCCAGGATTACAGGCCCGTGGCACTGACCTCCCACATCATGAAGACCCTGGAAAGGCTCATCCTGGACCAGCTGCGACCCATAGTAAGACCACATCTGGATCCCCTTCAGTTCGCTTATCAGCCTCGTCTCGGAACAGAGGACGCCATCATCTACCTGCTCAATCGTGTCTACACCCATCTGGACCAGCCGGCGAGCACTGTGAGGGTCATGTTTTTTGACTTTTCCAGTGCTTTCAACACCATCAGGCGGACCCTCCTGGGTGATAAGTTAGCAGCGATGCAGGTGGATGCTTCTCTGGTGTCCTGGATTGTTGATTACCTGACAGGAAGACCACAATATGTACGTCTCCCACAGTGTGTGTCTGACAAGGTGATTAGCAACACAGGGGCACCACAGGGGACTGTCCTCTCCCCCTTCCTCTTCACCCTCTACACCACAGACTTCAGCCACTGCACAGAGACCTGCCATCTTCAGAAGTTTTCTGATGACTCTGCGGTGGTTGGATGCATCAGCAGGGATGATGAGACAGAGTACCGGGCTGTGGTCGACTCCTTTGTCACGTGGTGTGAGCAGAATCATCTGCAGCTCAACGTGGCAAAGACCAAGGAACTGATCGTGGACTTCAGGAAGACCAGGAAACACTTGACCCCTGTTTCAATCCAGGGGGTCAGTGTTGACATTGTGGAGGACTATAAATACCTTGGAGTACACATTGACAATAAACTGGACTGGGCTAAAAACACCACAGCACTTTACAGGAAGGGCCAGAGTCATCTGTATTTTTTGAGGCGACTGAGGTCCTTCAACATCTGCCAGAAAATGCTGAGGATTTTCTATGAGTCTGTGGTGGCCAGTGCGATCCTCTATGCTGTTGCATGCTGGGGGAGCAGGCTGAGGGTCGCAGATGCCAACAGACTTAATAAACTGATCCGTAAGGCCAGCAATGTTGTGGGGATGGAGCTGGACTCCCTCAAGGTGGTGTCGGAGAGGCGGATGCTGTCCAAGATAAAGACAATGTTGGATAACACCTCCCACCCACTCCATGACATGTTGGTCAGTCACAGGAGCTCGTTCAGTGAGAGACTGAGATTACCGAAAAGCACCACTGAACGACACAGGAAATCATTCCTGCCTGTGGCCATCTCCCTGTACAACGCATCCACTTAACACACTGTTTGCTGCTACAACTACACATGTTTCTTTTCCAAATATTTATTTATAAGTGACTTATGTATGTATGTATGTATATATATGTATATATTGTACTATTCTTAGTTAGCGTATTGTCTGTCTTGTCTTAATGTTGGTTTAAAATGGAGCACTGTAACAAAAAATAATTTCCCCCAGGGATCAATAAAGTATTCTGATTCTGATTCTGATTACAAGAGTTCCGCCTAGTGGTCAAATAATAACATTTCACCAACTGTTACACACATGGCCACCCTTTATATCGGTGGACCTCCACCAGGCGTCACTGCCCTCTCCTTAGAGAAACCCTCAACAGAAGAGTTGAGAAACACAAAACTTGTGAGATCTGTATGTCCTTGTGAGTCTCCACCTGTTACTGTGGCATCGTGGCTCAAGAGTTGGGAGTTCGCCTTGTAATCGGAAGGTTGCCGGTTCGAGCCCTGGCTTGGACAGTCTCGGTTGTTGTGTCCTTGGGCAAGACACTTCACCCGTTGCCTACTGGTGGTGGTCAGAGGGCCCGGTGGCGCCAGTGTCCGGCAGCCTCGCCTCTGTCAGTGCGCCCCAGGGTGGCTGTGGCTACAATGTAGCTTGCCATCACCAGTGTGTGAATGGGTGGATGACTGGATATGTAAAGCGCTTTGGGGTCCTTAGGGACTAGTAAAGCGCTATATAAATACAGGCCATTTACCATTACCGCCTGGACTGTCTCAAGACAGACCAGACCAGGTGCACCACAGACACTTCAAACCTCATCTCAGGACAAAAACTAAAAGAACAACATAAAAAAGGAGAAAACTTGCCTTAGAAACATGCAGGGTTAGAGGAGACGGCAGCCGTGTAGAGGTGAGCCTGTGTGCGTCTTTTTTCTTTTAGTGAACAACAGAAAAACAGAAAAATGAAAGAAAACTTACCTTAAAAATCTGTAGGGTTTTCTCTGAGACATGTTGGAATCTGTAAACAGTTGCTCCCAAAAGGATCCAGATGTTTCAAAATACTTCTCTGGCGAACGTTTCAATTCTGAGAACATAAATGCTGTGATTAATGGACTAAAAGTCATCGCTTCTCACCCCTATTTATGGATCCAAGGATCAAAGGATCAAATTGGTGGTAAGATTCTAAATATATGTGATGTCATAATCCTGTTAAATAGTCCCAATTTCAGACCTCATCTGAGGGCAAAAACCCCAAGAACAACATAAAAAAGGAGAAAATGTACCTTAGAAACATGCCGGGATGCAGGAGACGGCAGCACTGTAGAGATGAGGACACGCATCAGTTTGAAATAAACAAAACAATAAGCACAGTTGTACAGACACATACACACACACACACTCCCAAAAACTAGCCAGCCCTCATGAGGAGGTTTCGATGCGCTCCAGGTGCGAGAAAGAAAGCAGGAAAAACCGGGAGTGGGCCGCCTCACCGCTCTTTACATTAATGGACCGCCCCAAAGAAATCCAAACACTGAAATGTTTGCAAACACGTGATTATGCATAGACGTCCACCCTACCAGCCAACGTCAGAACTCCACGCATGCACACATTAATGCACATACATCTGCACACATCCAGAGAAACACTCCCCCAAAGAAATCGAAACATGGAAAATTTTGCGCACACTGCACACACACTCAGAGAATGTTCTGGTGAGTCTCCACCTGTTGCAGGTGAGTGCAGCCTGGACTGTCTCAAGACCAGTGTTGGGAAGGTTACTTTTAAAATGTATTCCATTACAGAATACAGAATACATGCCCCAAAATGTATTCTGTAACGTATTCCGTTACGTTACTCAATGACAGTAACGTATTCTGAATACTTTGGATTACTTAATATATTATCATGCTTTTTACAACAACGTGAATGTACTATTGCTGTGTGATTTATTACTGTTACTGAAGGTCCGCGACTCCGAACTGTAGTAAAGGCACCTCTGACTAATACGGCGGGGTCCCTGTCGGCTCGTAGCCGAAAAATAGCTTTACTTTGTTGTGTGGGTCAACTTTTCTTGCGAGAGACAGAGAGAGGCGTTGAAAGGCTGCTCCAACAGAACTTATTGTTTCGGAGGAAAACACGAACACGGTGTACAGTCGAGTCTTAATAGCTTACTTACAACTGGGCTCGTCAGGCTCTCTTCTTGGCTGAAGTGGTTATTATTATATTTACATGCTTCCAGCTCCCGTTTTTCCTCGATGACAACTCGTACCTTTCCACTCCCCTTTTTCTCCCTCCTCGCTCACAGACCCATAACGTGTATGGCAGTCCATTCTCCCTGCAACACGGACTACACTGCCCATGATGCTACATTCTTTAGAGCTATGCTTGTAGCATTCTGCCTGTTAGCTTAGCACAACAACAACAACAACGAAAAGGCGCTCTCTCACCCAGGAAACACACAGTCGCAGAGAGAGAGCGTCGCCCTGTAACCATGGCAACCGTAATGCTGCCGCCTGGAACAACAGAACGTAGCTGTCAAACAAAACCCAAACAGTCCTGACCCGCGACAAAATGAAACAGGAAAGTACCGCAGTGTAATCCATTTATTTCAACAAAGTAACTGTATTCTGAATACCACCTTTTTAAACGGTAACTGTAACGGAATACAGTTACTCATATTTTGTATTTTAAATACGTAACGGCGGTACATGTATTCCGTTACTCCCCAACACTGCTCAAGACAGACCAGATCAGCTGCATCACAGACATTTCATACCTCATTTCAGGAGAAAAACTGAAATAACAACATAAAAAAGGAGAAAACCGACCTCAGAAACATGGCCAACATCTGTTTGATTAGACTAACAAATAATGGTTGGCCATTTTCAGGTGCTCGCCTAACCTTCAGTAGTTGTTCGAGCTCATCGAGACGCTTAAGTTTTATATATCGAGTTTCCTTGGATTGATAATCTGTCTCGTATTGAAATTGTTCTTTGGTCAGTTTTGCCTGTTGCCAGAGATGGGCAGTAACGCGTTACTGTAATCTGATTACTTTTTTCAAGTAACGAGTAAAGTAAGGGATTACTATTGCAAAAACGGTAATTAGATTACCGTTACTTTCCCGTAGTAACGCTGCGTTACTGCGTTACTAAAACCGTGATTTTTTGCGAGAATGTCTCACGACAGTGACGTAAGCGAGTGCGCTGTTCGTGACAACAGCTGTGTGCAGATCAACAATGGATCACATATCGATTGTGGGAGAGAGTATGAGCGTGCAGCGTTTAAAGCGTGGAAGTACTGACGTTACTTTGAGTTTGATTCCATAAAAAGTGACAAAAACATTAGCGTCCATCGTGCGTGGGAAGAAAACTTCTTTTTACAGCGAAAAAACCCCCTAAATTTCCAAACAAGCACCGAGTGCGCAACGACGTAATGGGAAATTCACAGAGAAACTCGCGGATTCTTCAACTGACCACGGCACACCTGCACCAGGGTAAACCTCCGCCTACCATAGTCCTGCTTTACAGGTGAAAATAGAGCAACAGGACCACTGAGTCTTTGACTTTATTTATTTTCTGCTGTGTTTTACTTGCATCTATTTGAAAGAGTGAGTGTAAACACAAATTTTTTTTTTATTTTATGTGCTGGAATGTGTAGAAAATAGGTTTAAATGTTAAACAAATTTCTTCCAGTCAGAGAATGTTGCATATAATTAAATTTTTGCTTGATGCATAAAGTTAAAAGATTAAAACTAATAAAACAAGTTAAAAAAAAGAGACTTTTCCATTTGATTACATTTTGTATGATGGATTATGCAGAAAAAGTAGAATTGGGCTGAGAGATCAATCGCTTTATCACCTCTTCAGGTTGTAAATCGTGTTTTTAAAAAGTAACTAAGTAACTAAGTAATTAATTACTTTTGAAAATAAGTAATCAGTAAAGTAACGGGATTACTTTTTGGGGGAAGTAATCAGTAATTAGTTACTGATTACTTTTTTCAAGTAACTTGACCAACACTGCCTGTTGCAGATTGACTTTATATTTTATAATTTGGTGGCCTGAATACTTTGAACATATAGAGATAACTTGTGCTATTTTACCAATGTTAGTGAGAATAGAAACCTAGTTCCTGTCTATATGCCCCTTAAATTTAAAAATTGCCATTTAATCTTTAGGACATTAAGTTCCTTGCAAAAAGGAAAGTCAGAGGATAGTGGATTGGAGAGATGGGTGTGTCAGTCCAAGTCAAAGAAGAGTTGAGTCTGACAAAACTACTTTGAATGTTGTGTACATGAATTATTCATATATCAACTCACATACACTTACACCATGTAAGGAAAAATCACAAAGAAAATGATCCATGTTCTCTGTATAAGTACTTAGTGCCCAGGACCTTTAGGCTCGGTGCTGACTGGTGAGACAAAGCTGATGTAATCAGTCAGTTGGCAAAGTATTGAGAACTGTAACCTCTTAAGTTATCTTGTGTGGAGAAAAACAGTCCAGGGATTTACTTAATATGTTTAATTTACTTAACACCTTAATGTGAAAACTAAACTGCAAATTCCATGATGTATTTTTTAAGCAGGAACCCACTGTGAATTCTCTCTGAGGCCCAAAAAACAGATGGTGAGAGTACTATCAGTTTGGTCATTGTGTTGTAGTAGTTTTGATTCCAAGTTTTCAGGGTGCATCATTGGCTATAGCAGATGTTTTAGAAGAAAAGGTGAATTAAGTTCTATGTATTTTTTAAAAAAATGATCTTGCTTTTATTCATTTTATCTGTTTTAATTCTGTTATTATGAGAGGATCCCACTCCTTACAACAGCGCTGCCAGTTTCCCATGATAATAAAGTTATTTATATAGTTATTATAAGTTCTTATCTTTATATTGATTAAAAGACTATGCTCTACACAGTCCTGTACATTTTCTGTTATTGAGAAATGAATATAAAATCTGCCCTAGCACTTGCACAAGTGATGGAATTTCCTTATAAATTAATTTTAATACTGGCAAACGACTTATTAGAGTTGCATAGAATTTAAAAATAAAATCAGTTTCCTCTCGGGTTGACCCCAGCAAGTTTTCAGGGTTTAATTGTTTTCTCACATTACTGTGCAGTTAAAAAAAAGGTCTGCTTAGGTTGCATTCCAATTCTAACTGAAAAAAAATATTGCAGGAAACTCTTTTTCTGGGCAGTGCTTTTCCATGATGCCCTAATTTACATTTTTCACTTGAAATATCAAATTCATCTGTGTTTAGTGTTTGAAGCCGATGATCACTGTAAAAATTCAGTTAACGCATAGAACCAAAATATAACCAATTTAATGTACTTTTTGTTGCGGAGCCACTGTTTTGTTGTTCTTAATGATTTGTCCAGCCGATGTTCTCGTTTGGTGTCGGCGTTATCGCGGGATGTGGTGCCGAGATACGCTAGCTCCGTTTACCTAGAGTGTAACTGACAGAAAGCCCAGCCTGGAGTTTGTCGGCGCTGATGGTGAATAGCCACTGCTGCGGTGACGGCCGGAGGAGAAGAAGCCGCAAAAGGAGTCAGCAGTGGCAGAGGAGTGACAGTTTGGACTTAGTCTTATAGATTTAGCAGTATTACGTCTACCATCGGATCTTTACAAACCTAAAAGGGAAGGGAAGGGAGAAATAAGGAAAGATGGCGGCCGCGGCCTCGCCGGGCTCGGGCTCGTCCACCTCCTCAGACTGGATTGTGCTGAGAGACGGTTGCCTGCGTTGCGACGAGGAGGGCCTGCTAAGCCTGTCCTACCACCCGGCCCTCAACGCTATCTTGGCCGTCACCAGCCGCGGCAGTATTAAAGTAATTGACGGCACTTCGGGGGCTATTCTTCAGGCTTCAGCATTGCACGGTAAATATCGGAGTCCTCTGTCAAGCCATTTCACCAGCAGTTTCAGTTTTGACAAGCCAAACACTGACTGTCAACAGACACTAAACACGACACTGGCTGAGTTGTAACCTCAGCCCGCTAATGTTAGCTCTTACTAGCATGGCCTAGTCAGGGTATTTGGCAACTAGGATTTATGTAGCCTTTTCTGCCTAAACCAGGGTCATCGTCTTTGGACATTGGTGTGTTTATGATCAAACAAGTTCAAGTTCTTCTTGAACACCTGCGTTTGCTAATGTTTACTATAGCTGCAACTTGACATATCTCCCATGTCTGCTAATAGCTGGAAAGTGCCAGTTAGCCGGTTAACCTTCCCGGTCAGTTTCTGTCATATTGGTGGTCATGTATGATGTGTCGTTAAAACTACAGTTTACACGGTGGCTATCTGAAGTATCAGAATTACTATCACCCGCTTGGATGTGGTACTATGTTCTTCGCTGAATTGTTGTGATAGTCAGTAGGCTAGCTAGCGGCTCCCCGGGTGCTTTACTTCACAACCCACCGGGTGCACTGTCAGTTGTTTGGAAGTACTGGTGTGATGTTCAAAGTAAACTCACTGTGCCAGTGTAACAGTGTGGACGTGTTTGTTCACATCAGTTAACTTAATAAAGCTTTAGAGAGTTTGTCAGAAAGTTACTTTTGACGGAACATGTTAAAGCATTGTATAGTCAGGTATAGGAGGAGCACGACGTGCTCCTCCTATACCTGGTGTTTGAACATTAGTGCATAGATGGAGTTTTTACAGAACTGGTGAAAGAGAAATTCATTACCATTGTTGGTTTGGGTGCCCCATAGGAAGCTTTGGTATTGTTAACATATTAATGGCACCCGTTTGCTAATGGTTGCGTGTCTTTCATCCTGACTTTTATTATTTAATAAAATTTGCATATTTTGAAATGTCTGTTTATTAGGATTCGTTTCTTATAATGGCACCTGTTATTACTTTGTCTAAAGAGGTAATAGGTAGAACCTTACAACAGCTACGTTTTTGGTGCTCTTGGTCTCTTTGACTCTGCAATATTGTGTAAACAAACAAACAAAAAACCCTGCTTGCTTTTATGATTTGCAGTCCAAGGTGGATTGATATGGGCAAAGGAAGAACCCACTGAATTCTGGTGGCAATCTGAATAGAGGTCTGTTGATTTGGCTGAGGAATCTCATATCATATCAGAAAGGAGTATTGGCTTTGGAAATGGTATTTGCTCATAATGTTCACCTCTGATTTCCTCATCTTATAGAGGTCCACCATATTGGACGTGATGTGTGGTAACAATCATGTTATATGTATGGCCAATATGCGTACTTAACATAGAAATTATTGTTCCCCCCTCCTCACAAGGCCTATATCATGCTGCGTGGTTAGGTACATTAAAAATCAAGGACAGAAAGAGATTTTTTTTTTCTAAAACACTATCCTGTTGTTTCAGATAACAGAATTGGAAAAAGGTCAGATTAATAGTATAACAATCTTACATTATTTGACCTTGTGAAATCACCATTGTCAGTTTCAAGCAATATTTGACCATTTAAAATTTTTACATTTATATTTTCGTGATATCTTTCTAGGTTTTTTTTTTTTTTTCTTCTTTCTCATCTTCTTCAGCTGCCTATTCCGGGACTACTCTTGCTTTCTCATATCCACCTCATCCTCTCTCCTCAACTAAACTTAGGGTTGTAACATAAGAAATTCTACATAAACACATTTAATTTAATTTTGTTATTGTCGCAATTAGCTATCCTTAGCAGATCAGACATGCGATGCTGTCGTCTCTGGACAGCTGACATGAGATGGCTAAACAACAACATAATGTTAAAAGCTAGCGTCATGCCAGCTAACATTAGACTCTAGTGTCCTAAAACTTTTAAACTATCTCCACTCTGATCACCAGTTTGATTACATTCTCACACCACAAGAGTTCATTTGGCTTCAAAGAAGTTTCGTTAACAGCCATGAATAGCAGCAAAAAGGAGCTAACAGCTGCACAGCAGTGGAAAATTCTAACAATTCACCTCAGTATCACTGTCATTAATCAGAAATGAGCTATACTGACTCGTTTACTCATAGTTGCTATAGTTTGTCCCATTTACATAATTTTTAACAGGTTTTTCATTTTGTTTCAGAAGTTTTACACATCCAAAATGGTCAACAAGTTAATATCACATGTCTGCAAAACCTCTATAGAGATAAATGACTTGGTGCTTGCATTATAAAGTGTGTTGTTTTGTGGCTAAGAAATGGGAAGTGACTGAACTCATGATACAAAAATCCATATTGTTTTACAGTTGTTCCATCTTACTTTACCATAAAGACCACGTGGAGCTGTTCAAGTATGCTGGGTCACTGAAAGTTGTATTGCTCAGCTAATGAGGGAACTGGAAAAGCATCAGTAAAGTTTTTTTAATTTTTTGTTGATGATTATCCAATGGTTCTTGTTGGATGCAAGTAGGTAAAAATCACTGGAGGCACTTTGACTTCATGTTGAGTGATTACAAAGAGACCAATGCCTATCAAGTCTAAGTCTTAATCAGGGTTAAACTCAGAGCCAGAATTAAATACCAGCAATTAGCAGCAATTTGCAAACATCTGAGGCATATTATAGAACCCCGAAGAACATCAGAAATAAAGGATCTAAAGCATTTTGGATTTATAACAAAGGGGATGAATCTCGACATCATTATGAATTTATAACACATTAATAGTTTTATCTTGATGTCTTATCTTGATTGTGTTGTTTTTAATGATTACTGAAGGTCAAAATTATTACAGTAGATAAAATTATAGATCAGATTTGATGTAAACATATAAACATTATTACTACACATAGTCTCTCTTGTAAATGTCAGACTTAAACCAAAAAATTACTACGATTAAAATTTTTAGCCCCCATTGGTAATAGTCAGTTGCATAACCCTTTTGCTGGTTATCATCCTGCAGTTGTTTGTTGTGATTTTTCAATATGTCTCACACGTTTTTTAACAACCCAAACTCCACTTCCCAGACAAGTCTCTCAAACCCCTGCAGATTTAATGTCGTCTGAAATGGACCTTGGTCTTCAGTTCATACCACAGATTTTTAAAGATTAAAGTCAGAACTTTAAGAAGATGCCTGTCTGTTTTTTCCAGTTTTTTTTACTTCCTACCTTTCTACCTTATCTTACCTTAAAGAAGAGCAAACACAACAGTCAATGAGTATTATACTCGGACAAAAAAAAGTTGATCTGTGTATAAAGAGTAATTGAGATGTAAAACATGAGAGAAATCAAGTGGTTTGATATCAGAGCTTATTTGTATGTATTATGTATTTTTCACTATCTGAACTTTTTTTTGTTCTGTTTTTGTTTTTTTAGGTTAGAAAAATCAAAGCACTGCTTTTCCTTTTGTTTTCGTGCAGTCTGTGCTGCCGTGTATTTATTATCACTGTGTTAATGTTCATATACTGATTGTTTTGCCTCTCGTAAATATCATATCACCGTAGGGCTATGCGATATCACCAAAATCTCATATCCTGATATAAGACATTTTTTGTCCCGACAACGATATTTATCACAAAAATTTTACATTTTCTGTAAATTCTGTGAATCTCTTTGAACTCGACTTGTGCAAAGTTTTTTCAGCTGGACGTCGTGTACCTAGAATCGAGTGTTACATAAGTTGAAACGGAGGCAATTTTCTTTGTGAGTATTTATTACCCCCGTGGTTTTGTTTTTTTTTTCTTAGCAGCTGATGGCTCTTTTTAGCTTCTCATCTGAAAACACTCTGCGATTTGGTTTATTTTGAAAAATCTCAACAGGATCTTCAACTTTATTGTGAAAGGTCAGCCCTATAGAGAACCATAGAGTGGTTCTATATAGAACCCTATATAGAACAGCCCTATATCACCGTAAAGGTGACTCCTTTAGTATACCCAGTCTCTCAAACCTTCATTATACTCTACAATGTAATATATAATATATAAAGTCTCATAGTCACAAAAAATTGGCAGGCACGTGGACATCTTCACAGACCTTTGTGCTCACTGTCTGAAAATGAAATTTATGTCTACAGACTCAAGGACATGAAAAATCTCAACTCCTAAACTAGAGCTGGGCGATAGAATGATAACGATATGTATCGCGATATAACTTTTTCTCGATAGAAAAATTAAACTATTGCGATAGACCTCGCCGCTCTTGTCCTCTTAAAAAAAAAAAAAAAAAAAAGAACAGCCAAACCAAATTAAGTAGTGCAGAGCCGAACCAATCACAGCCGCAGCGTTATGTCACGTGACTTGTTACGTACAGCACAAGTGCCAAGCTGCACATGTGTATTTGTTTGGGAAGCAGCCAGCCACCGTACCGCCCGGGTAATGGAGGAAATGAGTGTGCCGACTAGAAAAATCAACCGAGCGTGACCGAAGAGAAAACAGATGATGGTTCCAATGCCGGAGAGATTGTCGAACGGAAGAGCCATAGAAGTTCCGTAGTGTGAAGGTATTTCGGCTATTTCAAGTCTGACAAAAAACAGAGTAGCGTTCACTGTAAATTGTGCCGAAAGCAAGTCTGGAAATACAATAAACTGGTGCATGCTCAGGCTACGTCCACACGTACCCGGGTATTTTTGAAAACGCAGATTTTTCTATGCGTTTGCACCTTTCGTCCACACGTAAACGGCGTTTTTGGTCACTGAAAACGAAGATTTTTAAAAACTCCCACCAGGGTGGATATTTTTGAAAACTCCGTTTTTGCATTTACGTGTGGACTAGAAAAACGGAGAAAACGCAGCGTCAAAGGTGTGCGCATTTTTTGACGTCACACTGTGCGCCACGTTATTGTTTCGGTGAAATGAATTTCTACAATACTGTTACTATTAATTCTACTCTCTGCAGTGTTTAAATGCTTACATATACACACAGTTACTGTCCCTCCACACATACGACTCTGTTCTGCTTCTGTGCCCCAGCTTAGTTTACTTTTTCCCACCGAGGCTTCTAGACTTCTGATTGGCGATTCCTAACCGTGGACCTAGGAACCTAGGATTATTTTTTAAAAGGGAAAATCTCCGTTTTCAAAAATACCCGTGTACGTGTGGACGTAGCCTCAGTCTCTGACTGGAAGCGCTAATTCGTCATTCGGCTTTTGTCAGACTAAAGTAACTGTTAAAACTGTTTGAAAAGCTAAGCTATACAACAAGGAGAGATTGAGAATTTCCTTTTAGTTCTCAGTAGAGCTGGGCGATAGAACGATAACGATATGTATCGCGATATAACTTTTACTCGATAGAGAAATTAAGCTATCGCGATAGACCTCGCCGCTCTTGTCCTCTTTAAAAAAAAAAAAAAAAAAAAAAAAAAAGGTCAGCCAATCTAAATTAAGTAGCGCAGAGCCGAACCAATCACAGCCGCAGCGTCACGTCACGTGACTTGTTACGTACAGCACAAGTGCCAAGCCGCACGTGTGCTTGTTTGGGAAGCAGCCAGCGGGTAATGGAGCCAGCGCGTAATGGAGGAAATGAGTGTGCCAACTAGAAAAATCAACCGAGCGTGACCGAAGAGAAAACAGATGATGGTTCCAATGCCGGAGAGATTGTCGAACGGAAGAGCCATAGAAGTTCCGTAGTGTGAAGGTATTTCGGCTATTTCAAGTCTGACAAAAAACAGAGTAGCGTGCACTGTAAATTGTGCCAAAAGCAAGTCTGGAAATACATGCGTCACACTGTGCGCCACGTTATTGTTTCGGTGAAATGAATTTCTACAATACTGTTACTGTTAATTTTACTCTCTGCAGTGTTTAAATGCTTACATATACACACAGTTACTGTCCGTCCACACATACGACTCGGTTCTGCTTCTATGCCCCAGCTTTGTTTACTTTTTCCCACCGAGGCTTCTAGACTTCTGATTGGCCAACATTTCTGCACGGTTAGGAATCTAGCGCCACCTGCTGCTTTGGCATGTTCATAGCAGCGTTTTCCTTCATTTCTGCCTTTATGTGTGGACGGGATTATTTTTTAAAACGAAAACGGAAAATCTCCGTTTTCAAAAATACCCGTGTACGTGTGGATGTAGCCTCAGTCTCTGACTGGAAGCGCTAATTCGTCATTCGGCTTTTGTCAGACTAAAGTAACTGTTAAAACTGTTTGAAAAGCTAAGCTATACAACAAGGAGAGATTGAGAATTTCCTTTTAGTTCTCAGTTTATTTGATATTGACAAAAGTTAGTCAGTTTTGTCTGTTCTTCTGTAAAACAAACTAAGATTTATTTTTAGAATTAATATTTTGTTTCTAAGTGGAATTGACAATTTAGTCTGTTTCGTTTGTTCTATTTTGAAACTTAAACGCTTTAGCGGCTGCCTTTTGTGTAGTTTGCAATATTTGCCTTTATTTATCTGAAAAAGTCTCATGTTCCTTAAGTACATCTACCCTGTTGAACTTATTATGGGAAATAAATATTTAAATAAAAACAAGCTGCTGATTATTTCACATTTTACTTGTGATCAACGGCAAATTTAAATCTTACAAATATAGTTATTTGGCTTATATCGTGATAGATATCGTTATCGCCTGAAATGAAAAAAACATATCGTGATATGAAAAAATCTTATATCGCCCGGCTCTATCCTAAACTTAAATGCTTTTTTTGAAATTGTTTTTAAGGCACTTGCACACATGATGGAATTTTTTTTTCCCCCCCTGGAAAGTTCATGTTTGCTAAGAATTAGGGTTGGGCGATTGGACAATTATATCGACCAATCACCTTTTACAAGGGTGGTTTATTTATTTATTTGCCCATGAGTAAGTTTGTTAATAATGATGGAGCTAATAGAAACAGGCAACAGAAAAAAAAAATAGCGCTGTTTTAGCAGCACCCTCTTTCATCTGTGAACGAAATGCACCCTCCTCAGAGTGCGCCCAAGTGCTTGTTAATGGAGCTGCAAAAGCTGGTGATAGTCGTGGAATTTAGCCGTGTTTGAGTATTTTGCTCGCACTATATGTCTGCACAAGTGACACACCGCTTTAGTTACATCCTTAGGTTTACCTCTTTCATCTAGTTTAAAGCCAAAGAAATCCCAAATTGGTGACTTGTTTTTTTTTTTTTTTAGCGCTTCCAGCGTTAACACGCCGTCATCACATCTGGTGCGCAGACTGAGTCAAAATCAGGTGGGTTGAGAGAGTTAAACGCGGTCATCGTGATTAAACTTTTTAAGCCACGTTAACGCTGATGCGCGCGCGTGTGTGTGTGTGTGTGTGTGTGTGTGTGTATATATATATATATATATATATATATATATATATATATATATATATATATATATATATATATATATATATATATATGCATGCATGCTCGGGTCCTCTACCAGAGGCCTGGGAGCTTGAGGGTCCTGCGCAGTATCTTAGCTGTTCCCAGGACTGCACGCTTCTGGACAGAGATCTCCGATGTTGTTCCCGGGATCTGCTGGAGCCACTTGCCTAGCTTGGGAGTCACCGCACCTAGTGCTCCGATTACCACGGGGACCACCGTTACCTTCACCCTCCACATCCTCTCGAGCTCTTCTCTGAGCCCTTGGTATTTCTCCAGCTTCTCGTGTTCCTTCTTCCGGATATTGCTGTCATTCGGAACCGCTACATCGATCACTACGGCCGTCTTCTTCTGTTTGTCTACCACCACTATGTCCGGTTGGTTAGCCACCACCATTTTGTCCGTCTGTATCTGGAAGTCCCACAGGATCTTAGCTCGGTCATTCTCCACCACCCTTGGGGGCATCTCCCATTTTGACCTCGGGACTTCCAGGTTATACTCGGCACAGATGTTCCTGTACACTATGCCGGCCACTTGGTTATGGCGTTCCATGTATGCCTTGCCTGCTAGCATCTTGCACCCTGCTGTTATGTGCTGGATTGTCTCTGGGGCATCTTTACACAGCCTGCACCTGGGGTCTTGCCTGGTGTGATAGACCCCAGCCTCTATGGATCTTGTGCTCAGAGCTTGTTCTTGTGCTGCCATGATTAGTGCCTCTGTGCTGTCTTTCAGTCCAGCTTTGTCCAGCCACTGGTAGGATTTCTGGATATCAGCCACCTCCTCTATCTGCCGGTGGTACATACCGTGCAGGGGCCTGTCCTTCCATGATGGTTCCTCGTCTCCCTCCTCTTTCTTGGGTTTCTGCTGCCTGAGGTATTCACTGAGCACTCGGTCAGTTGGGGCCATCTTCCCAATGTATTCTTGGATGTTCGTTGTCTCATCCTGGACTGTGGTGCTGACACTCACCAGTCCCCGGCCCCCTTCCTTCCGCTTAGCGTACAGCCTCAGGGTGCTGGACTTGGGGTGAAACCCTCCATGCATGGTAAGGAGCTTTCTTGTCTTTATGTCAGTGGCTTCTATCTCCTCCTTTGGCCAGCCTATTACCCCAGCAGGGTACCTGATCACGGGCAGGGCGTACGTGTTGATGGCCCGGATCTTGTTCTTACCATTCAGCTGACTCCTCAGGACTTGCCTGACCCTCTGCAGGTACTTGGTGGTTGCAGCTTTTCTAGCGGCCTCTTCATGGTTCCCATTCGCCTGTGGGATCCCCAAGTACTTGTAACTGTCCTCTATGTCTGCAATGTTGCCTTCTGGTAGTTCAATCCCCTCAGTTCTGACTACCTTCCCTCTCTTTGTTACCATCCGACTACACCTCTCCAGTCCGAACGACATTCCAATGTCATTGCTGTATAGCCTGGTAGTGTGGATCAGTGAATCGATGTCTCGTTCACTCTTGGCATACAGCTTGATGTCATCCATGTACAGGAGGTGGCTGACAACTGCTCCGTTCCGTAGTCGGTATCCGTAGCCAGTCTTGTTAATGATCTCACTGAGGGGGTTCAGACCTATGCAGAACAGCAGTGGGGACAGAGCATCTCCTTGGTAGATCCCGCACTTGATGGTGATTTGTGCTATGGGCTTGGAGTTGGCCTCTAGTGTTGTACACCACATCCCCATTGAGTTCCTGATGAAGGCTCTTAGGGTCCTGTTGATCTTGTACAATTCTAAGCATTCCAGTATCCAGCTGTGGGGCATTGAGTCATAGGCCTTCTTGTAATCAATCCAGGCAGTGCACAGGTTGGTCAGTCTGGTCTTGCAGTCTCGGCTGACTGTTCTGTCTACCAGTAGCTGGTGTTTTGCGCCTCTGGTATTCTTGCCAATCCCTTTCTGTGCCCCGCTCACATGAGATTAAGCCAATGTTGACTTTTAGCTTACAGAGACTGAAAGAAGATGAGAAAATGTGATTTAAAAAAGGGACAACTTGGTTTTTTTTTTTGAGTGTGATGACCCATGTGCCTGTTCATCTTAACCGATATGATGCCTGACAGGAGCTTCCATGTAGTACTGAGGCAGGTTATTGGTCGGTAGTTGGAGGGGACAGGTCCCTTCTTGGGGTCCTTGGGGATCAGGACCGTTCGACCTTCGGTTAGCCATTCTGGGTGTCTCTCGTTAACTAGCAGCTGGTTCATTTGTGCTGCCAGACGCTCGTGGAGTGCACTCAAAAGCGGAACACGTCTGGCACTGCGGGATTTGATTCCCTGCCGTTGTAGTGTGTTACTGATGGTGACCTTTGTTACTTTGGTCCCAGCTTTCTGCAGGTCATTCACCAGGTCCCCCCGTGTGGTTCTGGGATCTTTGCTCACCGTTCTCATGATCATTTTGACCCCACGGGATGAGATCTTGCGTGGAGCCCCAGATCGAGGGAGATTATCAGTGGTCTTGTATGTCTTCCATTTTCTGATGATTGCTCCCACAGTTGATTTTTTCACACCAAGCTGCTTGCCTATTGTAGATTCACTCTTCCCAGTCTGGTGCAGGTCTACAATACTTTTCCTGGTGTCCTTCGAAAGCTCTTTGGTGTTGGCCATGGCGGCGTTTGGAGTCTGACTGTTTGAGGCTGTGGACAGGTGTCTTTTATACAGATGATGAGTTCAAACAGGTGCCATTCATACAGGTAACGAGTGGGGGACAGAAAAGCTTCTTACAGAAGACGTTACAGGTCTGTGAGAGCCAGAGATTTTCCTTGTTTGAGGTGACCAAATACTTATTTTCCACCCTGATTTACGAATAAATTCTTTACAAATCCTACCATGTGAATTCATGGATTTTTTTTTCACATTCTGTCTCTCACAGTTGAAGTGTACCTCTGGTGCAAATTACTGACCTCTGTCATCATTTTAAGTGGGGGAACTTGCACAATCGGTGGCTGACTAAATACTTTTTGCCCCACTGTATGTGTGGAGGGACAGTAACTGTGTGTATATGTAAGCATTTAAACACTGCAGAGAGTAGAATTAACAGTAACAGTATTGTAGAAATTCATTTCACCGAAACAATAACGTGGCGCACAGTGTGACGCATGCACCAGTTTACTGTATTTCCAGACTTGCTTTCGGCACAATTTACAGTGCACGCTACTTTGTTTTTTGTCAGACTTGAAATAGCCGAAATACCTTCACACTACGGAACTTCTATGGCTCTTCCGTTCGACAATCTCTCCGGCATTGGAACCATCATCTGTTTTCTCTTCGGTCACGTTCGGTTGATTTTTCTAGTCTGCACACTCATTTCTTCCATTACGCGCTGGCTCCATTACCCGCTGGCTGCTTCCCAGACAAACACATGTGCGGCTTTGGCTGTGTATGTATATATATATATATATATATTAGTGCTGTCAATAGATTAAAAAAAATTAACTAACTAATCTCACAATTTTCTGTTATTAATTGCGATTAATCTCAATTACTTTATTAATAGCCTGGCTCCAATTACATTTTTTTATTCTTTATATTTTAAGTAATTATCGTTGTTCACCGAAGTCCAGTGGTCTCCGGTGAGAGCGACATTCCTTACTTGCACAAGCTTGCTGGACTGCTGAGCCCTCTGGTCCCCATACAAAGTGTGCAGTCTCGACACAATGGTTCCTCTCGAGGGCAGATTGTAACACTCATCTCCTGATGCAGCACGAATGACTTCTCTCAGTCCATCATCTTCTACTATGCTAACTGGTCGGCAGTTTTTAGCTATCCAAACAACCAAGGAATTGGTTACCTTTTCTCTCACATTTTTTGTTATTCATCCACAAGCACCATACTCCTGAAGCGTAGACTGGCGAGGTCCCGTAGAGGTGGATTCAGTTGGGTGTTTTGCTCTCAGGTGATACGCCAGTGATGAACTGCTTCTGTGGTACTTGAATTCAGCGTTGCAAATTGTGCATCTTACTCTCGTTTTGTCCAACAAGCCATCAGGCAACTTCTTAAAGAGAAACTTTCCACCCAAAAGTCCGCCCTCGTCCATGCTTGCGTGTGTTAGCTAGTGTTAGCTAGATAGTAGCATGGTGTCACTTCTTCTTCTTCTTCTAATCATTTCTGTCAGGCCAAACGCCAGCATAGCACACTGTTGCCCCCTCCTCCAGAGGTGCTCATGAATTTAAAGGTCTTAGATTACAGGAAATTAATAAAAAAACAAAATCAGCGTTAAATTTTTTTAATGCATTAAACATTTCGCGTTGATCTTAACAATTAACGCGATAATTTTGACAGCACTAATATATATATATATATATATATATATATATATATATATATATATATATATATATATATATATACATACATACATACATACATACATACATACATACATACATACATACACTCACTCACTCACTCACAGATCAGTGCTGTCGCTCTCTATAAACAGTTCGCACGATTGCAAAGTGAAGGCAAAAACCAAGCGCAAATTCAAACGTGATTTCAATATGTCACATATTGACAGTGGCTCACCGATGCCAATGACATAATTACCCAGCTACATTTCTGAAAGAATGCAAAAGCATTGACATATATTTTTCCTTCCTACAATAGCCCGACGGGCAGGGAAGAGATAGATTTTGGTAGCCCGACTGAAAAAAATCGCTAGCTCCGGGACGTCGGGCTAGCTCAGAGACCAAAAACAGGAGGCTTTGGGGGAAAAAAAGGTCGCCAAATTCTTTGCTTCTAGTTTTGACTTTTTCCTATACCTCAGCTGATGTGGAGATGTTGTCTGAAGAAGAATATTGTTGTTCAAAAGAATATTGCAGCGGCACTCGCACCGTAAGTACTGGTATAAATGATATGGAGCTGTGGTAATGTCATGGTCGCCGTGTGAAGCAGAAGTATTGGAATGGCCAATCTGCCTGCAGTGATCTCTATTTTTGTTGATGGAGACAATATGTGGTACAACCACTGTGTGGGACAGTTTTGCTTGTACTGTTGTTGGTCTGTCATCCAGATGGAGAACAGTGAAACTATAACATAAAAAGTGCTCAAGTGGATCCAACTGTTTAAAAACAATAATTGTCCACTGCAGTAGACATTTTTTGTGCTTTTCCCTTCCTTGTTCCAGCTGTCCCTAATCACGTCCAGTGATTTGCAGTTAGGGTTTTGGAGGACAGCACAAAAGCTCATGTGCAGTGACTGAAAACCTCTCTTTAGCCCCTTGTCTGAACAGAAATGTATACATTGATGAAAAAGTTTGCAGAAGCAGAAATTTTGCTTGAGGAGCTCTGATTTGCATTTTGAAGGAGCACCTGCAGATTCACAACCCTGTTGATGAAACTCTGAAGTAATCAGTTTGTGGAAATTTACCATTCTTCTTGCATCTGATAAATTGCTTGCTACCAACAGTGAATGGCAATAAAATATCAACTGCATTGATTTTAATGGACACGTAAGTTGGTTCCAGCATGTTTTGCATATAATGCATTAGTGACATATAAACAGCCTTCAGACATTCACATTATGTGGTGTGTGTCCTCTGTCTCTGTCCTAGCTAAACCTGGTGGCCGTGTCAGGTGTCAGTACTTTCCCGCAGTGGACAAGGTGCTCTTCGTGGACGACTATGCAGTTGGATGCAGGAAGGACCTGAATGGCATCCTGCTCCTGGACACAGCCCTCCAGCCACCAGTGGCAAAACCTGAGGATATGGTTCAGCTAGAGCTACCGGTCACAGAGGTGAGAGAACATATTTGCCCTTCAATTCACTGTGTACATGGACATCTGGTCTCTGTTTCAGAAAGTTAGGTGGAAACTGAGTAGCTTAAGCCTGAGCTTAAACTTTGGGTTTTCTGTTACAGAAACTAACCAATTTCTGTAACTGTAATGGCTCAGTTACCATGGTTGCAGACTCTAACCTTACTTGCTCGATGAGAGTTTTTTTTTTTTGTTTGTTTTTTTTCTTCAATTGAGTTTTTGTCTGACTCCTCCCCTCCTGCTGCATTTGAAGCACTTGTCTGACTCTTTCATTTCCTCATTCACAGAGTGCGTAATGAAGCTCACATCGGATAATGTTTGCAGAAGTTTTACATTTAAAAAAAACCCTGAAATCACACTTGGGTATTATTTTGTTACCCATTTCTTATATTTACCATTTATATTGATCAGTTTTATAACTAATCAGGACTGGACAGATTTATTATCAGCTCAGAATAACATGTATTGCCTGTGATTCTGTAACTGTGGAAAGTAAGGCATCTGTCAAGTTGTCAGCCTCTTCCCTTGCACTGAAACAATCACTTTAAAAAATAAATAAAATGGTTATTCTTCCTGTTGTGATTGGCCATGCTGCAAAGAACATTCCAATCATAACTGTGATCATGTTGGATATTACTGGAATATTTCTCAGTGAATATGATCCAATAAAGTTATAGAAATGCACTCATTAAATGCTGTCAAGCAACTTTTGGAAATGCAATACAATTTTAAACTTTGAGCCTTGACATCTTTTCCACACCAAATCACCTTAATTGTTACTATGGATGCAGATTATAATTTAATTTACAAAGGTCAATGTCCATAAACTCTGTTAATTACATGTAAAGACAAATCTTTCAAGCCTGTTGGTTTAATTTGTAATGTCCTTGGGATGTCCATACACCTGTAGCCATACTTCAGTATATAAGTGAGGTTTATTTTTAACACACCTTTCACAATTAAGATCACAGAGTGCCTTACACCAAGATGCAAACACTAAAACAGACCCATGAACAACACAAGGTCATACACATAATTGGCCTAATGCTTTTCTGAATAGGAAGAGGTATTTTTAGAGGTTGCCTCAGAATAAGTCAAACAAGGAATGAGGAACACTGATTCCAGAGTTTTGGACCCACTTGCTAAAGACCTCTGTGTAAAAACTTTTTAAAATGACTATGAGGTATCAACCATAATCTCAAATGTGAAGACCGAAGAGACTGGTTAGAAGAGCTGGTTCATATAAGCTCTGAGATATACTGGGGTGATTAACATGTTTTTACTTAGCAGTGTTCCTTAGAGGGAAAAATTTAGGAATTAATCGGTTTCTGACATGACATTCCAGGAAAACACTACAGGAATAGAACATGCAAGCTAGTTTTAGAGGAGGAGCTTTCTTTGACACTTCGGATGATAAGAGTCTCTGTTTTGTCATAATTTACATAAGGAAAAGGAGCATTTAACCCAGACTTGATAGCAGTCAGACAGGTTTGTGGATCAGAAAGTTTGTTAGGTCAGAAAGAACAGGGCAGCTGGATATCATCTGCATAAAAATCGTAACATGCGTTTTTCATATTGATGATTATCTGTCCAAGAGGCAACATTAACAAGGTAAATGTTACAGGTCCCAAATCTGATCCTATGAAACACCACAGGATAAGGCGGCAGAAAGAGAAATTAAATCTTGAAAGTCCTGAAATGAAATACTCTGTTATACAGATATAATTTTAGCTGTTAGCATAATTACAGCAAATAAAGTTGTTAAAGATTTCACTTTACTGTAGGGTTGGTGGGTGATGAAGTTCCAACCAAAGTTTTGCAGGAGAGCGGCAGTTTAATGGGGGACGTGTGCAGTGTCGTGAAGAATGCTTACGCACAGTGCGCAACTGTGTTTTTGGACCAAAAGGGGGTATTGTTGGTTGACTTTCTACCTGTTGGGACCACAATAAATGCTGACAGGTACTGTGAAACACTGGAAGAACTCAGAAAGGCATTTCAGAACCGGAGAAGAGAATGCTGAGCAAGGGCGTAAGCATTCTCCACGACACTGCGCGTCCACACATCGCCCGTCAAACTGTCGCTCACCTGCATTAGTTTGGTTGGAACTTCATCACCCACCCAACCTACAGTCTGGACTTTGCACACAGTGACTACGACCTGTTCCCAAAGTTGAAAGAACATTTGTCCGAAAGGCGATTCTGCAGCGTCGGCGAGCAACTATGACATGGGCATTGTAAAACTGCCACAGTGTCTACAAAAATGCATTGACCGAAATGGCGATTATGTAGGAAAATAAGTCTTCAAGCTTTAAAATGATGTAAATATTCTAGAAAATAAACGGTTATTTGTATTTCTAAAACAATAGGACACCTTATTTTGGGATTGCCCTTGTACTTCTAAAAGTCCGCTTGAAGGCTGCTGGCTGGACACGTGTAGTTAGTGCAGTGTAATGTGAATTCTCTGTGCATGAGTCCGCACAGTCCCAAAAGTGGCTGGCACAAGGATGTCCACATGGACCTTTGCGCTCACTGTCCAGTGATGAACCTAGCAAACCCACTTACACTGTTCGGGAGTACACTAGCAATATGATAGTCTGATGTGGGGTTTGTGTGTTCTTTTGGTCTCACACTTTTGTGTGAAAAGTTCACGTGAATGAACTGCTACACTATCCACCCAGTAGTACACAGAATATTTAATTTAAGAAAGTGTAATACATGTGCACATGATCCAAATCTGTAAGAAACTCTTGGATCTGTTTGTCACAATTTAGATATAATTGTTTGTTTGTCTTTAAAAAAAAAAATTTGACAGTTTTTATCTTTCATAAATTGTAGGGTAATAGGTTGGTTTGTGTAATGGTTTGATATGCAGTTTGTAATTATGACTCAGTCCACATTATGGCATCAAATGGCAGGAACAACCTAGGAATCCATTAATTATAGTGGGAGAACTAATGCCTAATTCAGCAAAAGGGTAACAAACCACAAGCAGCAATACGGTGACCCCAGATCATCGTAACTAAGTGGAGCCACAGCCACAAAGCAGATGACAGTATAGTGAATTGTTCTAGTTTTGCATCACAAAGCTTAAAACACAGGACTGCAGAGACAATACAAATGTCCTCAAACTGAGGTTGTAGCTTTTTTTTTTTACTGAATATGTAAGTGTTAAATCTAATATGTGTTTGTGTCTGTTCAGGCCCAGCAGATACTGTCAGCCTGCCAGGAAAAGATTGATGTGTCAAACACTGAGGGTTACGAACTTTTTATCACCCAGCTGAAAGAAGGCCTGAAGAATACCTCACATGAGACAGCAGCTAATCACAAAGTGGCGAAGGTGAGTTTAATTTAAAAAAACCTTTTGTTTTCTAACTGTATGTCTCTGAGCTTCTGTACTGGAATTACTGTTCGGAAACTGTTCTTGAAGTATACTGAGAGATGTGCAGGAAATGTGATTTTTATCGTGGTGGAAGCAAAACAGCAAAAGTATGAGGGAATTCATGACAGCGTTTATCAAATGTGAAGCATAGTTTTGATGTTCTTTGACTGTTGGTTCAGTCAATTTTGGTTAGAGAGAGACAAAACCTGCAGTTTCAGAATCTAGAACAAAAAAAAGATGTAAACACAAAGCGTGGACCCGCCGACGCATCAGAAGCTGTCGGCTTTCAGCCCTGGTGTGTCTGTGGACGTGCCAACTGGTGAGAAAGCCGACATCTCACTAATTCTGATACGTCGGTGGGTCCACGGTTTACGTTTATGTCTTTGTGTGGAATCCGTTTACCTGCTCTCATTTACTGTTTTAGTTGTTTGGTTGTTGTTGAAATAGTTTTGTGAACTTTAACCTGAGATTCTGGCATTTCTGGCAAAGTACATTTATATTTAAAAATTTATTCAGGAATAAAGTGATGAATCCATATTACTTATTCAAGTTACTGATCTCTCTCTATCTATCCGCCAGCACTTTAAAACATGCACACAAAAGGCTACAGGAGTATCTGGACAACGGCCAATCAGAGAGGTCCCACCCCTGACTATCAATGATTGGTTTAGACCATGATATGGGTGTAATTGTGTGGTCAACAACAAAAACATGAGTTGCGGAGACTCTTTTTGTTTTTGTTTTTTACTCAAACTGCTGGTCGGTGCAACCTATAATTTTTTTTATTTTATTTTTTTTGTCGCACCATTAAGAAATTAAGTCGCATACATATGCAGTGTGCTGGGAACGTCTAGCAGAGGCCCCAGTCCGCGAGATCTTCAACGCACACCTCCGGCAGAGCTTCAACAGCATTCCGAGGGAGACTGGGGACATTGAGTCCGAATGGACCATGTTCAGCGTCTCCATTGCCGAAGCTGCTGCATTGAGCTGCGGCCGCAAGGTGGTTGGTGCCTGCCGTGGTGGTAATCCCCGAACCAAATGGTGGACACCAGAGGTGAAGGGAGCCACCAGGCTGAAGAAGGAGTCCTATCGGGCTTGGTTAGCCTGTGGGACCCCGGAGGCAGCCGACGGGCATCGACAGGCCAAGCAGAATGCGGCTCGGGCAGTGGCTGAAGCAAAAACTCGGGTGTGGGAGGAGTTCGGAGAGGCCATGGAAAAAGACTTTCGGACTGCCTCGAAGAGATTCTGGCAAACCGTCAGACGTCTCAGGAGGGGAAAGCGGTGCTCTACCTGCACTGTGTATAGTGCTGGCGGAGCGCTGCTGACGTCGACTGAGAAAATAGTCAGGCGGTGGAAGGAATACTTCGAGGACCTCCTTAATCCCACTGACACGTCTTCCGAGGAGGAAGCAGAATCTGGGGATGAGGGGAATGACCCGCCAATTTCCGGGGGCGAGGTCACTGAGGCAGTTAAACAACTCCTTGGTGGCAGAGCCCCTGGTGTTGATGAGGTCCGCCCCGAGTTCCTGAAGGCTCTGGACGTTGTAGGGCTGTCCTGGTTGACACGCCTCTGCAATGTTGCGTGGAGATCAGGGGCAGTACCTGTCGACTGGCAGACCGGGGTGGTGGTCCCCATCTTTAAGAAAGGGGACCGGAGGGTGTGTTCCAACTACAGGGGGATCACACTCCTCAGCCTCCCTGGGAAAGTCTATGCCAGGGTGCTGGAAAGGAGAGTTCGTCCGTTAGTCGAACCTCGGATACAGGAGGAACAATGCGGTTTTCGTCCTGGTCGCGGAACACTGGACCAGCCCTTTATCCTCTCCAGGATACTTGAGGGTGCATGGGAGTTTGCCCAACCAGTCTACATGTGTTTTGTGGACTTGGAGAAGGCATTCAACCGTGTCCCTCGGGGTGTCCTGTGGGAGGTGTTGCGGGAATATGGGGTGTCTGGCCCATTGCTACGGGCCATTCGATCCCTATACAACCGTTGCAAGAGCTTGGTTCGCATTGCCGGCAATAAGTCGGACTCGTTCCCGGTGGGTGATGGGCTCCGCCAGGGCTGCCCTTTGTCTCCGGTTCTGTTCATAATTTTTATGGACAGGATTTCTAGGCGCAGCCAAGTGGCGGAGGGCTTTCGCTTTGGTGGCCTCAGAATCTCATCTCTGATTTTTGCAGATGATGTGGTTCTGTTGGCTTCATCGGGTGAGGGCCTCCAGCTCGCACTGGAACGGTTCGCAGCCGAGTGCGAAGCAGCGGGAATGAGGATCAGCACCTCCAAATCTGAGGCCATGGTTCTCAGCCGGAAAAGGGTGGAGTGCCCACTCCGGGTCAGGGATGAGTTCCTGCCCCAAGTGGAGGAGTTCAAGTATCTCGGGGTCTTGTTCGCGAGTGATGGGAGAAGGGAGCCGGAGATCGACAGACGGATTGGGGCTGCAGCTGCAGTAATGCGGACGCTGCACCGGTCCGTCGTGGTGAAGAGGGAGCTGAGTGTAAAAGCGAAGCTCTCAATTTACCGGTCGATCTACGTCCCTACCCTCACCTATGGCCACGAGCTGTGGGTAGTGACCGAAAGAACGAGATCGCGGATACAAGCGGCAGAAATGAGCTTCCTCCGAAGGGTGGCTGGCCTCTCCCTTAGAGATAGGGTGAGAAGTTCGGCCATCCGGGAGGGGCTCAGAGTAGAGCAGCTGCTGCTCCACATCGAAAGGAGCCAGCTGAGGTGGTTCGGGCATCTGACAAGGATGCCCCCTGGGCGCCTCCTGGGTGAGGTGTTCCAGGCATGTCCCACCGGGAGGAGGCCCCGGGGCAGACCCAGGACACGCTGGAGAGATTATATCTCTTGGCTGGCCTGGGAACGCCTTGGTATTCCCCCGGATAAGCTGGAGGAGGTGGCTGGGGAGAGGGAGGTCTGGGCCTCTTTGCTTAGGCTGCTGCCCCCGCGACCCGGCCCCGGACAAAGCGGATGAAGATGGATGGATGGATGGACATATGCAGCCAAATTGGTCGCACTCTAGAGCCCTGCATATAGATAGTCTTCTCACAAAACCCTACTTTTGTATTTATTTTTATATTTTGGTGCCAAAAGCAAATATTACTCGTGATTCAAGGAGTTATTTACACCTGGGTCTGTCTAATGGATATGGTATGTTAAAAGGTCCTGTTCACACCATGTAGTGCTTTCCAAAATCAGTACTTGGTTTTTGTTAACTGTTACTGTGTGTACACAATGTGTCACTGTAATCCTGGAACACTGAGCTAGTACATTGGATTTAATTGTTCTGCTGGTCAGTTTATTCCCAAATTTGGCTGCAACTGCAAATTTAGGCCATTAAGGCCAAATGTGTTGGAAGGACATTTTGAAGTGACTGTGGTTCTGTGGCCTGTCTCCCCCCCACCCTGGACCCCCACCAATTCGCATACAGTCAGAACAGGAGCACAGAGGATGCAGTCTCCATCGTGCTGCACTCTGTCCTCTCACACCTGGACAACAACAACACCCACGCCAGAATGCTGTTTATAGACTTCAGTTCAGCATTCAATACAATCCTCCCTTCACAACTCATCAGGAAGCTAACAGACCTGGGCATCAGTTCCCACATGTGTAAATGCTTACTGGACTTCCTGACCAACCGGCCCCAACGTGTCCAGCTGGATAACCACTGCTCATCTACCATCACAATGAACACTGGTGTACCACAAGGCTGTGTGATGAGCCCTTTCCTCTACTCCCTCTTCACCCATGACTGCAGACCTGCCGATGGTTCCAACGCAATCATTAAGTTTGTAGATGACACCATGGTGATTAGCCTCATCAATGACAACGATGAGGCCGCCTACAGGGAGGAGATGGATCGGCTGTGGAGCGTGTGAGCAGCTTCAAGTTCCTGGGTGTCTACATCTCCGAGGATCCCAACTGCTTCAAGCTGGAGGACTCTGAGAAAGAACCACCTGTCCTCAGACATCCTGGTGAAGTTCTACCGCTGCACCATCAAGAGCACTGTACACCGTGTACATTGTAACATACCCATAATAGACCCATATTTTTGTATCTGCTAATATATATTTTGTAATATATCTATATTATTGCTAAAGCACTTTCTGGATAGATGCAAACTGCATTTCGTTGCCTTGTACTGGTGACATGTGCAATGACAATAAAGTTGAATTCTATTCTAAGTGTTCTGTGTGTAATTTCTGCTGATAAGTTTTGTAGTAGTAGGACAGGACAAAGCAGGACAAAGCTGCTGCTACTGGCAGGTGTGCTGCTCTGCAGCACTTTTCCTTTGATGCCGTAACAATTATCTGTAAAAGAATTTTGATGATGCATGCATGCATGTATGGATGATACCTATTTGTGTGAATGTTATTCTGGATTTCATTGGAAAATCCAGGCCGCATAAGGCCGCTTGATTTTGTCCCTGTGTTTCTCTCCGTTTTTGTGTTTGTTTGTTTGTTTGTTTGTTTGTTTTTAAACCCAGGACTCCCAAAAAGCAGCCAGTTCAGTTTATACTAAGATACAGCAGTGCAGAATTTTGTTTACATTACATATTGTTTATGTAACCCACTTGGTTTAATGGTAGACCATTAAATTGTCGACGCATGCCACACACTGTGTTTAGGATGTAGGTTTTCTTTATTTACAGTGATGCAGTTTACTCTTTCAGTCTGCCACGTCCGCCAGCTCCACCGTTGTCTCCAACTCCACACACCTCCAGGTGCCGGTACACTAGTGAAATAGGGGAGGCATGATTAGGCAGTGAACACCATCTGTTTTAACCAACCTCCCCTGGCAACTACCGACAGAACCCACTGCACTCCTTCCCTGCAGCCGAGCCAGAGACCACACTCCGCTATAGTCTACTAAACTATTATTTTCTTTTAAATCCCCAAATGCAGCAGTGGTATATAGAAATTTAAGGATCAATGTAAACCACCAATAACATTTGAAATGGCTCATTTCAAACATGAACTTTAAACAACACTTTGAGTTTAGCACTCTGAAACATAAAACCGTAAACCCAAATAGGCCGATTGCTATCTGCTACTGCCACAGACTACTAAGAGCTGTTGCTACAGCTCCATTCTTTGTACCCATGTGCAATTTTAGGAATGCACCAAGCTCTCTATAGGTTCTCATGTGTGGCAAGAGATACTTTCCTGACAGCTCAATATTAAATTAATAACTGAGTAATATTTATTTGTATAGCACGTTTTATCAATAAAAAATTTAAATCCCAGCACTATCTGAAGCAACACTGAATACCACTGTGCACCCTGAATATAACAAAGTTTGTCAACATCTCACTACACATAGTCATCACCTCAATGCACTTATTTTTGTAGTTCAGTTTACCAAAAAGACAACGCACAATAAACAAAGTTGAGAAGATTCCTGTTTGGTTTTAGTTATTTTTATTTTTATAAAGATACTTCAACAATACGGTTGTCATGAAGTTTTTGTTTTACACACAGCTATCGTGAAGTGAAAAAGAGTGTAGGCCGAGTTGCGAATGGGACCACCAAAGTCATGGTTCTATTTTGATGCTGCTTAACTGTTGTTTTGTTTCAGATATGATTATATATAGACCCAACTCTTTCCTTTGACTATGCTCATAACTGCCTTTCCTTTCTTCCCCTATGCTTCTGATCTCAGTGGGCAACAGTGACCTTCCATCTTCCCCACCATGTGCTGAAGCTCGTGGCTAGTGCCATTGTCAGCGAGCTGAAGAAGATAAACCAGAACGTAGCTGCCTTGTCTGTGGCCTCATCCATCATGGACAGGCTCTCCTACCTCTTGTCAAGCGCCAGACCTGAGCTTGGGGTGGGCCCTGGGCGCTCTGTAGATAGGTGAGAGTAAGCTTTTTGTCACATTGTGCATATTCAGGTCATTTGCACTTGAATCAGAATAAATTTTTTAGGTATAATGCAAGTATGTTTTTGATTGAGCTTTTTAAACACAATAAAGAGTTTGTGGAGTAGTGTGTAGAGACGGTACCTTGCTCAGGGGTACTGCAGGGTTGCAAATGGTGGATTTGAACCCCTGACTTTCTGATCATGGGGCGAGTGCTCTACCTACTGAGCTATCCCTGCTCTATCTTTCAACTTAACCACTTAACTTAACCCTCTGAGACTTAAACATATGACAAAGTTTTCACACATACACTGCGTTCCAAATTACTATGCAAATTGTGTTTAAGTCTCATTAAAATTAAATAAGTTGTTTTTCAATTAAACCCATGGATGGAATAGTGTGTCAGGGCTCTTTGGATCACTGAAATCAATCTCGGACAACTAGGATCATTAGTTTGCCAGCTGAGCCCAACTAAAGGAAAAACTACTAAAGAAGGATGTTCCACATTATTAAGCAGATCAGCATTTTCAAGCAATATAGCAAGGAAAAAGGATCTCTGCTGCTGCTGAAAAGCCTGAAATAGTTGAATGCCTTGGACACGTAATGAAAACCTTAGATATTTCACGAAAGCATGATCACCATAATGTTAAGAGATTTGTGGCTGAATCAGAGCACACATGGGTTCATGCAGATAAAGGTACAATGATGAAGGTTTCTGCCAGACAAATACATCAGGGGGGGCAGCTGCTAGAAGGCCATTACAAAGCAGCAAACAGATATTTGAAGCTGCTGCCGCCTCTGGAGCCCTGCGAACATCAAAGTGTAGGATCCTCCAGAGACTTGCAGTTGTGCATAAACCTTCTATTTGGCCAACCCTAACCAATGCTCACAAGCAGAAACGGCTGCAGTGGGGCCCAGAATTACTTGAAGACTAATTTTCAAACAGTCCTGTTCAATGATGAGTGCAGTGGAACCCTAGATGGTCCAGATGGATGCAGTGGATGATGCTTGGTGGATGGCCACCATGTCCCAACAAGGCTGCAACGTCAGCAAGGACGTGGTGAAGTCATGTTTTGGGTCAGAATCACGGGGAGAGAGCTGGTTGGCCCCTTTAAGGTCCCTGAAGGTGTGAAAATGACCTCTGCAAAGTATGTAGAGTTTCTGACTGACCACTTTCTTCCATGGTAGAAAGAGATGAGCTGTGCCTTCCGCAACAAAACCATCTTCATGCAAGACAATGCACCATCTCAAGTTACAAGGAATACCTCTGCATCATTGGCTGCTATCAGCCTAAAAGGAGAGAAACTCATGGTATGGCCCCCATTCTTCCCTGACCTTAATCCTATTGAGAACCTTTGAGGCATTCTCAAGCAAAAAACTATGAGGGTGAGAGGCAGTTCACATCCAAACAGCAGCTCTGGGAGGCTATTCTGACATCCTGCAAAGACATTCAAGTAGAAACTTTCCAAAAACTCACAAGTTCCATGGATGCAAGAATTGTAAAACTGCTATCAAATAAGGGGTCCTATTTTAATATGTAACTTGACCTGTTAAGATGTTTTTGTTTGAAATAGCTTTTGATTTCAGTAAAATTGATTTACTAATGCTGCCAATTCAACAAATGACCATTTTCAATTCTCTACAACCTATAAAATGTTTTGAAACTGTGTGCGTAATAACTTGGAACAGTGCATTTTAAGTTTTTTATTTTTGAAAAACGTACTGTTTTCATTGGGAGTTTTGTTCAGTAACATTTGAATTATACTCTTAACCCTCCGGCTATCCTGGGCCCTTTTTGTGCCACTTTCATGTTTTAAATGCATGCCATTTCCACTGTGTTCAGTGGAATATAACCAAATTTGCCAAAGGATAGTTTTTTTCTGTCAATTTTAATATTTCAGTGTGAATTTCTTAAATCAGCCTAAAATGGCTGAGCAGCAAAAATCCCCACACCTCAAACCCTGGGGACCGTTTTCGGCCCATTGACTTCCATTATAAACGCTATTTTTCACTGCAGAATTATTACCGTTAACATCTGGGTGACGGCTTAGGTTTCGTTTTTGTTTTGTAGAAGAGGCCTTAGAGTTGTAATTTTTTTATTTGTCCACCAGGTGGCGCCCTTGCTCCACATTTGACCCCTGCTGGAAAACAGCGGGCTGCTTAGAGAGACCTGCGGGAAATGAAGCCTCATTTCCGGCGTGCAGCAGCGGCTTCGCCCGCTGATCGGGCGGGACCATTTTCGGCCCTTAGGACCGTGAGAGGGTGCTTTTTTTTTTTTTTTTAGTCAACAGGAAATGACGTATTTGTTGTCACGTGGTATCGGGCGTGTGTGCTGGAAAAAGGGGTCCCCGGTGATCGTGCCCCGGTAATCGTCGCGACTTACCCCGGCAAGATGCACTTATTTCGGCCTAGAGGAGGAGCATTTGCCGCCTGGAGACCATTTTCTGGTCCTGAAAAAAAAAATAAAAGGCGATCGAAATGAATGTTGGTGCCAATCTTTAGTCCATCTAAAGGCCTAATTATAATAACAATTGAATATTACCTCAAATGTTTTTTTTGGGAAAATATTCAAGTTTTATGTTTTTTGGGGCAAAAAAAGCAGTGCGCTCATGTGACGAAACCGGGATATAAAGGGTTAAAATCCGCGAAATGTAATTAAAACTTGACATGAATATTTCAAGGAGAAGTAGGTCTAAAAGATTGGCTAATTTAAAGTGGAATAAAATATTAATATATAAATTTTCTATAGCACTTTTTTGGGCGTGGTCGATTAGGACCGATAGTGTGTGCATTTTATGAAATGCACTCCTGCAAAAAAAACAAAAGTGGATCGAAATGAATTTTGGTGCCAATCTTTGGACCATCCAAAGGCCTAATTATAATAACAAACAAATATTACTTCAAATGTTTTTTTTGGAAAATATTTAGTTTTTTTGTTTTTTGGGGCTAAAAAAACGGTGCGCTCATGTAATTAAACTGCGATTAAAAGGGTTAAAACCCCCGAATATAGCATTTTTTGGGGCGTGGCCGAAAACGGTCCCCAGGGTATTAGGTGTGATTTTTTTTTTTAAAGGATCGCCAGAGGGTTAATGGTTGATGACTCAAACATTATGCTGACTGTCATTTGAATCGACAATTTCAGAAAATCAAAGAAAAATATAATTTGCTTAATAATTTGGAATGCGGTGTAGTGTAAACTACAACAACGATGTAGTCAAAACAGCATACCAGGTGTAATTTCAAGAATGCCTTGTATTATTCTAAAAGGTCTTGTTCTCTGCAGATCCCTGATGTACAGCGAGGCCAACAGGAGGGAAACATTCACATCGTGGCCACATGCTGGGTACAGGTGGGCTCAGCCTGATCCAATGGCACAAGCAGGGTTTTACCACCAGGTGGGTTCTGTGAGAATTCTAAACTGCCTTTACATCTGTCAGCTCTGACGAGCAATGTTATATGCACACATGTGGTTCACATGAATCACAATATTTGCAAGCACTCAAAGGGAAGATTTGCATGGTTAGTGGAAAATGTTGACATTCTACTTGACTGCAAGATTATGAAGTTAAAGGAACACACATGGACTCATCCAACCATATAACCATGTTAATTTGCTTTGTAATGCAAACTAGCTAAAGCTATGACAACTTTAAGTGCACCATTTGATAGGTTTGTAGCTCGAACCTATTCGCTGGAACGTTGAGGACAATATAATTACACAGCAAAGCAAGACACGGGTAGGCAAAGTTCTTCATGTTTCTCGTGCACGGGAGAGACCGGACAGGCGCCGTTCCTTCGCTTGACCCCAGTTGCTCTCGTCCGTTCTCCCGTAACACTGCCCTTTTATTGAGGTTACATTAATATGCATAGGTTCATTAACATATGACGTCTACATACAAACAAAGAGTACCTTGCCTGTGTGTGTGTGTGTGTGTGTGTGTGTGTGTGTGTGGTGTGATTTGTGTGAGGTCAAGATGTGACCCTGTGAAGACTCCCCAAAGCTGGTGCCAGGCGTCTAGCAGATCTATCTAAACAAAAGGCTCTTATACTTAAAGAGATATACGTGTGTTTGCTATACCATATATCAACAAAGAGAAGATAGGACCTCTCTGATGTTCCTAGACTGTGGGTGTGCATTCTAGTGTGGAATACACACCAAGCCTTTGCAGCCTGCTAAAGATCAGTCCTATCACTACACAATTGATTATACACCTCTAAGCATATATGGTTAAATATTTCTAAGCATAAATGACAATCAACAATACAAAACCTAACACCATTTTTATCTGTAGTGATTTCATGTTTGTTTGTTTTTTTATTAGTGCTGTCAATAGATTAAAAAAAATTAACTAACTAATCTCACAATTTTCTGTTATTAATTGCGATTAATCTCAATTACTTTATTAATACCCTGGCTCCAATTACATTTTTTTATTCTTTATATTTTAAGTAATTATCGTTGTTCACCGAAGTCCAGTGGTCTCCGGTGAGAGCGACATTCCTTACTTGCACAAGCTTGCTGGACTGCTGAGCCCTCTGGTCCCCATACAAAGTGTGCAGTCTCGACACAATGGTTCCTCTCGAGGGCAGATTGTAACACTCATCTCCTGATGCAGCACGAATGACTTCTCTCAGTCCATCATCTTCTACTATGCTAACTGGTCGGCAGTTTTTAGCTATCCAAACAACCAAGGAATTGGTTACCTTTTCTCTCACATTTTTTGTTATTCGTCCACAAGCACCATACTCCTGAAGCGTAGACTGGCGAGGTCCCGTAGAGGTGGATTCAGTTGGGTGTTTTGCTCTCAGGTGATACGCCAGTGATGAACTGCTTCTGTGGTACTTGAATTCAGCGTTGCAAATTGTGCATCTTACTCTCGTTTTGTCCAACAAGCCATCAGGCAACTTCTTAAAGAGAAACTTTCCACCCAAAAGTCCGCCCTCGTCCATGCTTGCGTGTGTTAGCTAGTGTTAGCTAGATAGTAGCATGGTGTCACTTCTTCTTCTTCTTCTAATCATTTCTGTCAGGCCAAACGCCAGCATAGCACACTGTTGCCCCCTCCTCCAGAGGTGCTCATGAATTTAAAGGTCTTAGATTACAGGAAATTAATAAAAAAACAAAATCAGCGTTAAATTTTTTTAATGCATTAAACATTTCGCGTTGATCTTAACAATTAACGCGATAATTTTGACAGCACTATTTTTTATATATATTTATTTTTTACAACATGTGCTGTACAAACACTACATTCTTTACAATAAAAATCAGCAGGGAAAGTAGGCGGTCAGTGAAATTAACCCCCTCCCTACTGTGTTCCTGCAGCCTGCCTCATCAGGGGATGACAGAGCCATGTGTTTCACCTGCAGCGTGTGCCTGGTCTGTTGGGAACCAACAGACGAACCTTGGTGAGTGGATTATTAAATAAACACACATGCATCTTACTCACAACATAATAATTGTATTATAATGGCAAGCGTTTCTTTATTACTCCCCAGGTCTGAACATGAGCGGCATTCTCCCAATTGTCCATTTGTGAAGGGAGAGCACACACAGAACGTCCCACTGTCGGTGACACTGGCAACAACACCCGCACAGTTTCCAAACAGTCCTGATCGTTCAGACAAGATTGCTTGCTATGGTTTTGGCAGCTGCCCACAGTTCCTGGCTGCTGCCACCAAGAGGGGCAAGATTTGCATCTGGGATGTCTCCAAAATGATGAAGGTCAGAGTACCAACCAATCCTTGCCTGGCTGACTCTTTACCTGCACAATGGAATGCATGCACAACACAGCACTTTATAGTGCCCTACCAGGTCTTAGAACAAAAAGCAATGCAACAGTGATATCACAAATCCATCGACCTACTTTATTGGTAAAAGGCATGATGCCAGCAAGGGCACTCAAAAATGTCTGGTTAAAGCAGCTGATTAAAGTAACTGATCCTTGTTACCAACCCAAAGCACGTCTTTTAAGTTATAATTTCCCAGATACACATGGTGCATAGAAACAGTTGAGCAGCTTTGTTTTACTTTGTTACCATATCAGATTTGTAAAGAAGTCACACTATAACTAAGTCTATGTACGAGCCTCAGCAGGACACTAATACACTTCCTGAGGCTCTTTTCAACATGTTACATGATTTGATTGCTTACTTGCTTAGCTTGGAGCATAAGCAGACAAAAGTTGAGTGAGTAGGGCAGTCTTGTTTATGTTGTTGACTATGACTCCAGGTAAAAAGTGTGTACCTGTGTGTTCAACAGGTGCACTTGAAGTTTGACATCAACCCATATGACCCAGCCATTCTGAGACAGTTGATCCTGTCTAGTGGTGAGCAGGGCCAGCATGCACTAACTGAGTCTCGGAGACCAACTTTGGCATGGTTAGAAGAGTCATCCTCCTGCTCCGATTTACCCAAACTCGAGGGAGACAGGTAAAACACATTCACATTTTAATTCATTTAAACTTGAAAGATAATTTTATAGGAATATTGTGTTTGAAATTATTAATAAGGATACAATGTTTTAGAGTTGACCAGCCCTTTCAGACTCATGGATTTTATAGTATTTCCAGTACAGAGAATGTTCCTGATACAAATTGAGAAGAAAATGTTCTTTGTTGCAGCATGTTTCTCCTGACAAACTCCAGCATACATTTCTATTCTGTATTCAACAGTTTATTTATTAAATTAATTATCTATAAAAACCCTATACAAAATGTATATTCAAAAATTAACTGGTTGAGTGTGGGGGGAGCATGTATAGCCAGTATCAGAAACTAATTTGAGCGTATAATGGCATCTGCTTCTTGGGATTTTTGTGGTGAACATAGGTTTGAACTGATTGGTTTGTTCTGCTTTAAGTAGATGATAATGACTTGTCTGTGACATAAAATGTGACAGTTTAGCAAGAGGTAATGCTTTTCTGTTATGTGAGGAAAAAAGGTGAAAGTGTTTAAAAGGGGAAAAAAAAAGAGAAAAAAAAAAGAATAAAGAAAACCAAAAAAATACAATAAACAATGTAAAAATAAAAGTAAAAAGAAAGAGGGATTTAACTTAGTATTTGTAAGTTTTTACAGTCAGGGTTCTTAGTTTTTGTTTTATGATATTAGTCTTGATTTTTCTCACTTGTTGTTTTCCAGTGATGACCAGTTGGAGGACTCAGACAGTGATGAGCATTCCCGGTCAGAGTCAGTAACAGGTACAAGCATTTGTAACTTCCTTTTTTTTTCTTCCTTTTTTTTTGTAAAAGTTCAAAGAAACTATTGACATTGTTGTAGTTTCATTTAGATATTTCTTTTTATTTTGACTTTGACTTAACATTGATACTAATATTACTTTGTTTCAAATATTTCATGTGTCTAGCATCTGGTATTTAAAGTTTTATATTCTTTTTGTTGTTTAATGATTGTCAGCAAGCATCTTCTAGGTACATTTTTTGGCAGTAGGAGCCTATTACATTCTGCAAATTGCTGGGAAACCAAGTGAAAGTACATATTTCAGGGCAAAAAATTGTCACGGAGTTCAGTGTTTCTCTTTTTTAATAAATAGAATGAATAAATAGAATGTTTTAATAGTCTGAAATCATAACAATCATGAGATACTATGAGTGCACTAAGTTCCCAGTAGGGTTGGGTGACTGGACAAATATATCGACGATAGGCTGAGCCCATCGGCCATCGTTTTTACAAGGGCGATTTACTTATTCATTTGCCCATGAGTGAGTTTGCTAATAATGATGGAGCAGTCAACAGGAAAAAATAATAGGGCTGTTTTAACAGCACCCTCTTTCATCTGTGCGCAAATGCGCCCTCCTCAGAGTGCACCGAAATGCTCGTTGATGGAGCTGCAGAAGCTGGTGATAGCCCAGCATACTCAGCGGTGGACACGTACATGCTGTGCAAGTTTGTGGTGTTTCAGTACTTTGCTCGCACTATATGTCTGCACAAGTGGCACACTGCTGTGGTTACATCCTTAGGTTTAACTCTTTCATCCCAAATTGGCAACTTTATATATTTTTTTTTTTAGGGCTGTCAGCGTTAACGCGCCATCATCACGACTAACACAATTATCAGTTAACCCATCTGTTGTGCAAACTGAGTCAAAATCCCTGAAATGTCTCTGTCAACGCATTTCGGGCAGTTTGTCCAAAGTTTATTCATTCTGTGCTCTAGATGGGTTGAGCGCGTTAAAAATTTGAATCGCGTTAATCATGACGACCGCGTTAACGCTGACAGCCCTAATTTTTGGGGGAAATTAGTTCGTCCATGTTTGGACTTCTGTATTGTTAACACACAAATCAGTCCGTGCATGATTACATTGCTCCGCCCATCAAAAAGTCTGCGAATATTTTGCCCATCGTCGATTATTGGACTGACAATTGTTGGTTGGAAGATTTTTACAACCCTATTTCCCAGCCTCATTTAAATAATGTTGTTTGAATTACTGATTTTGTTATAGTTTGGCGAAGACTAACTTGGACCATTTTTTCCCCCCCTTCTCTTTCAGGCCAGCCGTCCCAGTGGGAGAGCATGGATGTGAGCCTAGGAGTGACGGCACTGAGTGTGCTCCAACAGCCTGAGAAGCTTCAATGGGAGGTAGTAGCCAGTGTGTTGGAGGATACTGTTAAGGACCTCGAGGAGCTTGGTGCCAACCCCTCATTAAACCAAACTAAGATTCATAACCAGGCCAAAACAAAGGACAAGGCCCCTGACCACCACAACATTCCCTTTCCTTGCTTGTTGGCTGGAGGCCTGCTCAGCTATCGCTCAGCATCCAGTGTTCCCATGGTTCGACCTACAACCACAACCACAGCTACAACACGCAGGACCGCAGATGGTCCACTTAGGACTCATGGGACCGAGCCCTTTCACCCTGGACCTCTACAGGAACAGGGTCCTATGGAGATAGAGACTTGTAATCCTCAAACTGCAGCACAAGAGCAGGGTTTCTCTAATTTAGCAGGTTCCCAACCTGCTAGCCCCTCTTCTCTTCCAGCTGTACGCAGGACTATACCTGTGCTTCTGCTGTACAGTATCAGAGAAGTAGATGACAAGTCCTCAGGACAAGTCTTTGCTCAGATGAATAACCTAATGAGCAAGGGGCTCCATGAGGAGGGCTTCACTGTGCCACAAATCATTGAGATGGAGTTTGACACCCACGAGCAGCTTCTTCTTCAGGACCCCCCCATCACTTATATTCAGCAGTTTGCTGATGCTGCCAATCTGGCAGGGTTGGATGGGCATATGGAAAAATGGAGCACACTGGCTGCAGCAACAGCCTCCAGTCCGCCTCGACCTGGAGCACTGGTACAGTGCTTGAGGCTGCCCAAACAGCTCGAGGAGGAGAATCTCTATGTGGACTCGATAACACCCTGCTGGGATGGTGTGCACCTGCTGGTTGCCCTGCAGCCCTGTGGCTCTGAGTCTCTGAGTGCTACAAACCAAGTAGAAGCTCTTAATAATCTCAACCGCCTGCACTCTGCACTCTGCAGCCAACGAAAAGCAGACCCCTTACATCCAGTTGCAAATGGGGTGGAAGGCCACCACCCAGGTGGATCGCCACCACAGACACCGCTCATCCTTCCCCCAGGAGACCAGCAGCAGCAAAGGTCCCCAAGTGATGAGAGTGGAGGTGGATATCTTGCACTATACAAGCTCAACTATTCCACCCGTATTGTCACCTTGGATGAGGAACCTATCAAAGTACAGCAGATCTGGGACTCTCGGGATGCCATTACCTCCCTTATTTTGCTTCCTCCTGATGTGCTTGACAGCAGGGAAGATGACAGTGAAGAGGCTCCTGAGGAGGCTCTCCCAACAACTCCAAAAAATAGCTCTTCTGGGCTTGGAACAGGTCCGTCAGGCTCTGCTGAATCTGGAACTGGGACTGTGTGTGGAGCAGCTACCAACAGCAGCAATACTACTGTTACCAGTCCCTCCACCTCTGCCTCCACCCACAAAGACTCCAAGCGGCTGGAGGTGACAGGCCTGGGCCACCTGGTGGTAACCACACGGGCTGGGTTTATTATGATACTGGACCTGTCCACACTAGAGGTCCTAGCTAAGGTGGAGCCACCTAAAAAGGAGGGGTCAGCAGAGGAGACGGACCCATTTGTCTCAGTTACCTATTGCTCTGGGACAGATCGCCTTTGTGCCTGCACCAAAGGTAGGTTTTTCCCTTCTTTTTGTTTCTGCATATTTCCCTGCTGACAGTATTGCTGCTGATGGAATAAATAAACAGACTTTATCTTTTTATGAAAGTTTTTCTTTCATGTGTGCAAATTTTCTTAGACTTATATCATCATATTATGTATTTTATGTTATAACTCATTAAGTCTAGTGTAAAAGTAGTGCCCTTTTGTTCACAAAGTTTATGGGTGTTCTGTATAAAACAATTAAGGGTCGGATTTATGTTAGATTCTTATTAGTAATCTCAACATAAAATCTGGGCCATGTGTATGTCAGTACTTTGGAAATTCCTTACTCATCCATCCATCCATCCATCCATCCACTTTCTTCCACTTTATCTGGGGCCGGGTCGCGGGGGCAGCAGCCTAAGCAGAGAAGCCCAGACCTCCCTCTCCCCAGGCACCTCCTGTAGCTTATCCACTCAGCTCGTGGCCATAGGTGAGGGTAGGGATGTAGATTGACCAGTAAATTGAGAGCTTCGCTTTTATGCTCAGCTCCCTCTTCACCACGACGGACCGGTGCAGCGTCTGCATCACTGCGGCCGCATCACTGCGGCCGCAGCACCAATCCGTCTGTCGATCTCCGGCTCCCTTCTCCAATCACTCGCGAACAAGACCCCGAGATACTTGAACTCCTCCCCTTGGGGCAGGAACTCATCCCTGACCCGGAGTGGGCACTCCACCCTTTTTTGGCTGAGAACCATGGCCTCAGATTTGGGGGTGCTGATCCTCATTCCCGCTGCTTCACACTCGGCTGCGAACTATTCCAGTGCAAGCTGGAGGCCCCCACCCGATGAAGCCAACAGAACCACATCATCTGCGAGAAGCAGAGATGAGATTCTGAGGCCACCAAAGTGAATGCCCTCCGCCACTTGGCTGCGCCTAGAAATCTTGTCCATAAAAATTATGAACAGAATCAGTGACAAAGGGCAGCCCGGGCGGAGCCCATCACCCACCGGGAACGAGTCCGACTTATTGCTGACATTGCGAACCAAGCTCTTGCAACAGTTGTATAGGGATCGGATGGCCCGTAGCAATGGGCCAGACACCCCATACTCCCGTAGCACCTCCCACAGGACACCCTGAGGGACACGGTCGAATGCCTTCTCAAAGTCCACAAAACACCCCCCAAGTATCCTAGGGAGTATAAAGAGCTGGTCCAGTGTCCCGCGACCAGGACGAAAACCGCATTGTTCCTCCTGTATCTGAGGTTCAACTAGCGGACGAACTCTCCTTTCCAGCACCCTGGCATAGACTTTCCCAGGGAGGCTGAGGAGTGTGATCCCCCTGTAGTTGGAACACACCCTCCGGTCCCCCTTCTTAAAAATGGGGACCACCATCCAGTCCAGGGTTATTGCCCCTGATCTCCACGCAACATTGTAGAGGCATGTCAACCAGGACAGCCCTATAACGTCCAGAGCCTTCAGGAACTCGGGGCGGACCTCATCCACACCAGGGGCTCTGCCACCAAGGACTTGTTTAACTGCCTTAGTGACCTCGCCCCCAGAAATTGGTGGGTCACCCCCCTCATCCACAGACTCTGCTTCCTCCTCGGAAGACATGTCAATGGGACTAAGGAGGTCCTTGAAGTATTCCTTCCACCGCCTGACAATTTTCTCAGTCGATGTCAGCAGCGCTCCACCAGCACTATACACAGTGCAGTGCACTTTTTCCATGGCCTCTCCAAACTCCTCCCACACCCGAGTTTTTGCTTCAGCCACTGCCCGAGCCGCATTCCGCTTTGCCTGTCAATAACTGTCTGCTGCCTCCGGAGTCCCACAGGCTAACCAAGCCCGATAGGACTTCTTCAGCCTGGTGGCTCGCTTCACCTCTGGTGTCCACCATTTGGTTCGGGGGTTACCACTATGACAGGCACCAACCACCGTGCGGCCGCAGCTCAATGCAGCAGCTTCGGCAATGGAGATGCTGAACATGGTCCATTTGGACTCAATGTCCCCAGTCTCCCTCGGAATGCTGTTGAAGCTCTGCCGGAGGTATGTGTTGAAGATCTCACGGACTGGGGACTGCTAGACGTTCCCAGCACACCCTCACTACGCGTTTAGGTGCCCCGGGTCTGTCCAGCGTCCTCCCCTGCCACCTGATCCAACTCAACACCAGGTGGTGATCAGCTGACAGCTCAGCCCCTCTCTTTACCTGAGTGTCCAGAACATATGGTCGCAGGTATGGTGATACAATTACAAAAATCAATCATCGATCTGCAGCCTAGAGCGTCCTGGTGCCATGTGCACTTATGGACACTCTTATGTTTGAACAAGGTGTATGTTATCGCCAAATTGTGATTTGCACAGAAGTCCAATAACAAAGCACCGCTCGGGTTCAGATCAGGGAGGCCGTTCCTCCTAATCGCCCCTCCAGGTCTCGCTGTCGTTACCCACGTGAGCATCAAAGTCTCCCAGCAGGACAACAGAGTCTCCAGGTTGAGCACCTTCCAGCATCCCACCCAGGGACTCTAAGAAGGCTGGGTACTCTGAACTGCCACTCGCAGATGACAGTCAGGACCCGTTCCCTGACCCTAAAGTGAAGAAAGAAGAAACCCCCTCATCCACCAGGAAGAACCCCAACATCCTTACTCGGTTTCTCTTGTTTTATTTTAAGTAGTTGAATTATTTTATGAAATAATTGGACTGTGATTTTTGAAAAATATAACATAAATTTTTTTTAATGTTTTATTCTCTACATGATGCAGTATTATTTCTTGAATGAAAGGACATTTTGCATAACTAGTGAAACAACACTGTGTTCATAACAATGATGGAAGATGTCATCGAGTGACTCATTGGTTTGTTTAAAAGCTGTTGACTAGAAAGATTCCAGCATTTGTTTATTTTCTTTTTCTTGTGTAATATATACGGTGGGACTAATGAACCAGCAAACACAGATTTAGGTTGAAATCCAGCTCTTTGCGTGAAAACCTTTGTCTTCAGTGAATACACATGAAGAAGTTAAACAGTGTAATGGAATGCTATACTGCAAAAGTCTTAAGCCACGTATGATTTCGTTATATTCTACAAGGAAAATGGGACATTGGTGCAGTGATTTATTGAAACAAAAATAAAAAAGAATTCTCAAGAGCTTAAAAGTCAGTATTTGTATGTTGTAGTATGGTTGTCTTTTATTCTTTAGGCACGCCTTCTTGTCATTTCTTTAAGTAGTCTTCAGGGTTCTTGAAGTACTTTCCAAAGCTCTTCTTTGGATGTTGGCTTGATTTTGTTCTGTTGTCTATGTAGATGATCCCACACTATTTGAGGTCTAGGATCTGTAGGTAGGCCAATCCATGGTGTTCCATTCTGTGTTGAATGTAGGTATGTGTGGTGGGGCGTGGTCTGTGGTGCCGCATGGACGCACCTGCACGGCATCTGCAAATCACACCCGCGGTGTTAAATCACGGGGAAGCAGGGTTGAGAGGGTTGTTATGGTGGTGTAACAAAGAGGCAGTTATACTGTCAGCTCATCTTGATTTATTTTCCTATCTCTTAAATACATGATTTTTAGATACTGTTGATCTGTTGTAGGTAATTCCCTTTCATTGAACTTACTCAGTGCAGCAAATATAATATGGGATGTCATGTCCCTCTGTGTCCTGGCTGAAGATGCCTATTCATATCTTTAAGACAGATTGCTCGATTGACTCACAGGTAATCTTCATCCAACTCCAAAGGCAAGGAGAAACCTGTCAATGTACCTGCAGCGAGCTAGACTAACCACAAGGAGTATGTTAATGAATTAGCTGAGAATGAGCCAGAACCATGCAAAGGTGCTGTTTCCCCTCATGTTCTTGCTCCCTGAGAGATGCAAGTTATGATTATTTCTTCATGATGTAGCTCCTTATCCCTTATCCCCCCGTAGTCATTACAGTTGTGCACATAGACCTTGTTCTTGAAAATATATATAAGTACACTGTCTTCCAAATTATTTTGCTAATGATATTTTTCTCTGATTTTCTGAAATAGTCAATTCAAATGACAGTCAGCATAATTTTTGAGTCATCAACCATTAGTGTAATTCAAATGTTACTGAACAAACCTCCCAATGAGAACGGTATGTTTTTCAAAAATAAAAAACTTAAAATGCACTGTTCCATATTATTAAGCACACAGTTTCAAAACACTTTAAAGATTGTAGAGAATTGAAAATGGTCATTTGTTGAATCTGCAGCATTAGGAGTTCATATTTAGAGAAATCAAGTTTTTTTTTAATCAAAAACATCTTAACAGGGCAAGTTACATATTAACATAGGAACCCTTATTTGATAGCAGTTTCACAGTTCTTGCATCCATGAAACTTGTGAGTTTTTGGAGAGTTTCTATTTGAATGTCGTCGCAGGATGTCAGAATAGCCTCCCAGAGCTGCTGTTTGGATGTGAACTGCCTCTCACCCTCATAGTTTTTTGCTTGAGAATGCCTCAAAGGTTCTCAATAGGATTGCGGTTAGAGGAGGATGGGGGCCACACCATGAGTTTCTCTCCTTTTAGGCTGATAGCAGTCAATGATGCAGAGGTATTCCTTGCAGCATGAGATGGTGCATTGTCTTGCATGAGGATGATTTTGTTGCGGAAAGCACGGTTCTTCTTTTTCTACCATGGAAGAAAGTGGTCAGTCAGAAACTCTACATACTTTGCAGAGGTCATTTTCACACCTTCAGGGACCCTAAAGGGCCAACCAGCTCTCTCCTCGTGATTCCGACCCAAAACATGACTTCACCACATCCTTGCTGATGTTGCAGCCTTGTTGGGACATGGTGGCTGTCCACCAACCATCCACGACTCCATTCATCTGGACCACCCAGGGTTGCACTGCACCCATCAGTGAACAAGACTGTTTGAAAACTAGTCTTCATGTAGTTCTGGGCCCCACTGCAGCCATTTCTGCTTGTGAGCATTGGTTAGGGTTGACCAAATAGAAGATTTATGCACAACTCACAAGTCTCTGGAGGATCCTACACCTTGACTTTTGCGGGGCTCCAGAGGCGGCAGCAGCTTCAAAAATATCTGTTTGCTGCTTTGTAATGGCCTTTTAGCAGCTGCTCTCTTAATCTGATGTATTTGCCTGGCAGAAACCTTCCTCATTGTACCTTTATCTGCATGAACCCATGTGTGCTCTGATTCAGCCACAAATCTCCTAACATCATAGTGATTACGCTTATGTTTTTGTGAAATATCTAACGTTACATGAACATTAACGTGTCCAAGGCATTCAACTATTTCACTTTTTTAGCAGCAGAGAGATCCTTTTTCTTTCCCATATTGCTTGAAAATGCTGGTCTGCTTAATAATGTGGAACATCCTTCTTTAGTAGTTTTTCCTTTAACTGGGCTCACCTGGCAAACTAATGATCATAGGTGTCCGAGATTGATTTCAGTGATCCATAATGACCTGAGACACCATTCCTTCCATGAGTTTAATTGAAAAACAACTTATTTAATCTTTATGCCACTTAAACACATTTTGCATAATAATAACAAAGGATGAAGCAAGCTGTTTTATCTGTTTACCCTTGAAGGTCCATCCTTTAAGATCTACTTGCTGATTGGCTGCCCCTTGGAAATAGAAGGTTGAGTTGCTGGTGGTTTAGGGTTATGTGCTCACAACCAGAGGCGTTTGTCTGAGAGCAGAAGAAGGTCTTATGTGGCCTTTCATAATGTTATGAAAAAGTTGAAGCATTACCAGGACAAAAATTAGACCATTTTGTTTCCTTTTCATATTATTTAAGACAATTTTCAAATTGCTAAATGACAGTTAGAATTTTCTTAGAAGTTCTTCGAATTGTTTTGTCTGAACAATTTCACTGTGAAATTACTACCAGTGTCTATATTTATTTATTATTAGAACAAAATAACAATAATTTAATATGAATTTATTATATGAAACAACATAAAATCTCCTGAATAAGGATTAATATTTCTGAAAAACTGGAGGTTCTTTTTAGAGTATCTTTTTCTAATGTTTTTTTTGTTTCTGCTCTCCTGAAGGTGGAGAACTTCATTTCCTTCAAATTGGAGGTGTGTGTGAAGATGTAGATGACGGAGACATGTTTATTGATGGCCCCCTTTCTAAAGGGGCTGAACTGCTGCTTGAGGGGGCCAAACCCTCCTCTAACCCTTCTAGCCCCGGGATTACAGGTAGACCTGTCTCTAGACACACTGAGTCAGTAATTCACTACATCAGTTTTGATGCGTAACTTAAAAAGTGTTCTGGCCTTTGTTTAGGAGTGGACCTACTGGTAGATCAACCACTGACCACAGAGATTCTGATGTCCCTGGTAGAGCTGACACGCTTTGAGACTTTGACCCCACGCTTCTCAGCCACAGTTCCCCCGTGCTGGGTGGAGGTGCAGCAGGAGCAACAACAGCGACGCCACCCACAGCACCTTCATCAGCAGCACCATGGAGATGCAGCCCAGCACACACGTACTTGGAAACTTCAAAGTGACAGGTAGCAGTTTTAATTATCTGTACTGTTATGTCTGAGCTAGTGGCTTTATAGTGTAGGGATGCAAATTTGCCTAACAAGTGAAAGACTGCAGGAGAAAACACAGTCCCACAGGTTTGTGAGGAGATTTTTCTTTAAGAATCACTCTTCCTTGAAATCTTTGCCTGTTGCCAACAAAGATAACAAAATACTAACTTTTTTTGTATGTATTAAGTACCGACTAGTGCTGTTGTACTGGTTTCTCCCTTCCCTGCTTTTACTGTCAGTGTAAATGGACCTCTCACATAGTGAGCAGACAAGAGAGGTGGAGCAAACATTTGAGCCAAGTTTAGTCTCTTAGATAACTGTTAGATTGAGCAAGAGAAGCAGACAGGGAAAGCATTAACGAGCTAAGCTTTTTAATTTTAGTCAACTTGAGTTTGTGCTAAAGTAAAAAAAATGTACAGAAAAAAGAAGCTGTTGGTGTAAAATCATCAGATCCTTTGCTCTTACCCTTAGCTTTAGTATGCTAGCCCACTAGCAACAGGTACACTCCAGCTGACACGCAGGGTAGAAAATCCAAAACCGTATAGAAATGACATGTACGGATCAACTCGTTGTCACCAGTCTGTGTTCCGGGTATCAGTAACACATCTCCCAGTTGATAACCAACATTTTGAATATTTATTTATGAATCTGCTGCTAATGTATCAAAACAGTTGTCAGTCTTGTTTGCTAGTCAGGTCTTCGCACATGTTCCAGTCACACTTAGACATAACTCATGTTTTGAATCATATGTACTTGAATCTCAGCTATAATCAACAGTTCTAGAGCAGCAAATTCTACTTTTGGTTTCTGTTTTGTATCTGAAATCTTGATCATACTTTCCTCATCTACTGGAGTTACAGACATTTCACCATCAACTGGTATGCTCACGAGTCAGTGTGTAGCTTGACATGCTTAATATTTGAAATGGTTGATAATGTGATCGTGTAGGAATACTTTCTTTAATAATGATGACCTCTGTTCTGTCTTCAGCTCTAGCTGGGATGAGCATGTGTTTGAACTGGTGCTGCCCAAGGCCTGCATGGTGGGCCATGTGGACTTTAAGTTTGTCTTGAATGCCAACATCGTCAACATTCCTCAGATCCAGGTCACTCTGCTTAAAAACAAAGCACCTGGGCTGGGCAAAGTCAGTGGTGAGGACATTGTTTTTATACAATTAATGATTGCTTTTAACCAGCAGTGTTTCAGATTAAAGCAGCTTTCTTTTGGGGGGAAGTTTTCATCATTTCTCATTCAGTTAGTATGTATTTTATTCTTACTAGATAGAACTGACTTTATACATCTCAGTATTACTCCTTATCGCTTCAACAGAAACAGCTGTGGACAGGCAGATCTCGTTCCCTCTTTCCAATGTCCTTCATGCAAATGGGGAGAGAAATGGCCAACCTGTAATGCAAGACTTCACAGAGGACATCCAGTTCATGGACATAGAGGAGACATCAGGTCAAACATTTTAGGCAGTTTGAATTTATAAACACTTATTTGCCCTGCAGATGATCACTCACCTAGAACCTTTCATTTCAGATGATGATTCGACTTTGAAATTATTTCTTTCTTTTTGTAAATAAACTGTATGTAAACATAAAATTGTGGTTTCATATGCTTATTGCAGGCTCCATGTTGTGTCCATTCCTGGAAGACCACAAGGAGGACATCCTGTGTGGTCCAGTATGGCTGGCCAGTGGGCTAGACCTCTCTGGCCATGCTGGTATGCTCAGCCTCACTAGCCCCAAGCTGGTAAAAGGTAATAAACACATAGCCAGGTCTTAATTTTCAGTATATCAGACTAAAGCAGTTTCAATAGCCACCTGAATCTCGTACTGGTTTAGAATTAATATTTGTTTCTCCAGTGGCATTGGTGATCATCAAGACTGCCAAACACACAGTTCATTTCAAGTTGATGTAAATATAGGAATGATGACAATAAAGTTAATTTGTCAAACCAGTATTCCAAACTACTTTGGAAGCCCTTTATTTGGAAATTCATGGTCAAACTCCTAGATCGTCGTGACATAAACAATTCAGTGAGATGGTTATAATGCTGACTGTTAGATGTGAAATGACTTCCTGATCATAGCCTGCAGTTCATATTCATCTACACAGGTGTGTGTCAGTGTTTTACAATTGTCCTGTTGATCCCTCTCTGCTGCAGGCATGGCAGGAGGGAAGTACCGCTCTTTCCTGGTTCACATCAAGGCAGTAAGTGATAAGGGCACGGAGGAGAACCCCCGCCCCGTGGTGAGAATGCCTAGTTCCAAGCCTCAGGGCACCAAAGCGCACTCACTGTCAACCCTCCTTCAAAGGGCTCAGGCTTCTAAGGTACACAATTACAGTTCCTAAGCCAGTCAGATGGCACATAAGTGTTGGATTTCATCAAGTTACAGCCCGTTTAGAGTAATGTTTCTATATGTTTTGTCAACCGAGGCTGTCGGCTCATTTGTTTCCACTGAAAGTGGAGAGTTTATTTATTTTTTAAATAAAGAAAAAAACAGAAGATGTTAACTTGATTGGTCCAAAGTGAACTATTGAATAATTCTTATACTATGAAAAGTCTTGTTTTTGCAATCATTTTGTTTTCCAAGATAAAAACATTCCAAAAAAAATGAACAGCTGGTCTACCCTTGACTTTGTGAAACTACCAAATGCCAAACAAAGCCACATTCATGTATTTGCTACCTTTTATTTTTGTGTGTAGGAGAAAGTCTCCGCAGTGAAGACGGAAACCTCAGCTCCATCAAAGAAAGTAGAAAACCTGCGAGGATGCGACCTGCTTCAGGAAGTTTCAGTCACAATCAGAAGGTTCAAGAAGACGTCAATTCCCAAAGAAAGGTCAGATAACTGCTGAGGTGCTGCTGGCACTGTGGTCAGGTTAAACATTTAACACAGATACATTTTTGCTTAGATGGTTTTTGTGGTGGTTTTTTACAAGTTAGCTGGTCTGTGTCTGCTGCTCTGTCGTTTTCAGGGTCCAACGCTGTGCAATGCTGCAGTTCCCAGACTTCCATGAGAAGCTGCTGGATGCACTGTGTCGGCGAACAGAGGGCGACCCAGCCACGGAGCATGCCCAGAGCCTCATCCTAGATATCTTGTGCTGGCTGGCTGGGGTCTTCTCCAATGGACCTTGCAGGTAGAAGTCAACCTGGAGACATACAGATATAAGATAGCATTACCATAAGGGCTCTAGATTATACATGACCATCACGTTCACATTGTACTAATTGGAATATTGCATTTTGTGTCCTGTTTTTAGCCTAAAAGAAGGAAAGGAGAGTCTGCAGGTGAAAACCAGGACGAGGCTTACCGATATTGTACGGGTGTGTTTCTTTGAGGCTGGCCGGAGTATAGCACACAAATGTGCTCGCTTTCTTGCACTTTGCATTAGGTAAGAAGCCTGTTTGAGCCAAAGATGCAGACAGTTCTTTTACAATTGGGCAAATTTACAACTTAACACGCATAAGGTAGAGGCCTTGTTCACTGATGGAGTGCTAAGATGCTGTTTGTTAGGCAGGTCCACTTATTTGAAAAGGGAAGAGAGACAGAGTGTGCAGTTAATTTCTCACATTCGGCATAAAAAGAAAGTAATGGGTGCTCTGCTGAATGCGTTGTGTCAGCCAACATTATGTTTTTAAGGGTGAGAGGGCTCTACCACAAGTCAAGGCTTACATTAGGGGTTATTAATTTCTTGTAATGTGACATGTGTTCTCTCTTGGTATCTTGTGTTTTGTTTTTTAGGTTTACTTAAATAAAATAACAAGCACGTAGTTTTGTTTCTTGTTACAGTAATGGGAAAGGAGAACCAAGTCAGCAGGGTTTTGGCGTGAGCCTTCTGAAGGCTCTGCTGGACAATATGCCTTACTTGCCTGCAGCAGCAACTGGTGGTGAGTGATTGAGCAACATCTAGCACTCTCCCTTGTCTGTGTTTCTTGACTGTCCAGACTTGATGTTTTACCCTCTCCTCTTTCTTCTGTGGGCTTCCAGGCTCAGTGTTCTGGTACTTTGTGTTGTTAAATTACGTGAAGGAGGAGGACCTGGCAGACTGCAGCACTGCTTGTGCCTCCCTGCTCACCGCCATCTCTCGACAGCTGCAGGACCGCCTCACACCACTGGAGGCCCTGCTGCAGACCAGGTATCTGTATAGCTCTTTAGTCTAAACCCTAGGTTCATAAATTACGTTTTTCTCATCTTATCGTCACCTTATTTTATCCCCCTTTCTTGGATGTTTATCTATTCGTTCCCAGGTACGGACTGTACAGCTCTCCATTTGACCCAGTGCTCTTTGACTTGGAGGTCAGCGGTTCCTCATGTAAGAATGCCTTCAACAGCAGCATCGGAGTGCAGTCTGATGAGATCGACCTCTCCGACATACTCTCAGGTATGAGCACTAAAACTTCACAGGAATTTCTTTCTGTGACCACTGACCTGAACTTGCAGATCTTAAAGCACTGCTCTCCTTTATCACAAGAAGGCTCTATAATGTGAAAATGAAATACATTTTAATGACCAAGTCTGCTCTGACACCTAGTTGAGAGGGGAAAAAAACTCAAAGCATCTTTTACCTCGCAGGGCTTTTTAAAGTACAGTGTGCAAAATATACACTGAACAGTTTCATAATATCTACTATATAATAAATCATTTCAAACTACAGACTTGTCTTGGCTTGTCAGATTTCAGTGAGACTTTTTGCAACTTCTGATTTGGCCTTTCCTGTTGAAGCTGCAACTTATGTGGGTCTACCCATCCACACACCAAAATTGCACCTTCACTGGACCTGAAAGATTCCAGTCAAGCTTTATGCAAAAAAAAGCAAGCTAGTAAACTGAGAAACCCTTGAAGCCCATCAAGTGGAGACACTTCTGTTGAAATAAAATTCCACAGGGTAACTTGAAAGGAGGCTGAATAAGGTGCCCCTGAGTCCTCCCTTAGTTAAGCTGCAATAGGTCTGTACTAAAAAGTGTGGGGTTTTTTGGTGTGTGTGTGTGTGTGTGCACCCTCTCCAGTCACCGTCAACAAGCCACGGCAACTGGCTGCTCCTCCATTTGCCAGTTCTGCTGGGGGTTTCTTCTTGTTAAAAGGGAATCTTTCTTTCCCACTCTGACCAAGTGCTTATGGAAAAAATTAAAAAGAGCATTATGTTTTAAGGGTGAAAGGAGGAACTCAAATGCTTGTTAAGCATATTTTTTTTCAGTTAGTTTTGAATGTTGTATGTTTCGTAGGGAATGGAAAAGTGAGCAGCTGTGCAGCAGCAGAAGGCAGCTTCACAGCATTAACAGGACTCTTGGAGGTGGAACCTTTGCACTTTACTTGTATCTCCACCAGTGATGGCACACGGGTGGAGCGAGATGACGCCAGCATGTTCACTGGTAACCATTTGATCTTAGCTTGGTTTTAGCTGAGGTTTTAGTATGGGAACTGTCCTTTCTTGAAGTTGTATTCTTTGTTTCCAGTGAGTACATTTGGTGTGACCCCAACAGTGGGCGGCCTGTCAACGGGAACGGTTGGAGAAGCTTCTACGGCTCTGAGTTCTGCAGCTCAGGTGGCTCTCCAGTCGTTGTCTCATGCTATGGTGTCAGCAGAGCAGCAGCTGCAGGTCCTGCAGGAGAAGCAACAGCAGCTGCTGAAGCTGCAGCAGCAGGTGAAGAACTAGTTCAGTTATCTGGCCTGTTTAAGCTGCAGGAGCTCAACAAAACTCAATGACAGGAGTGCGGTCATATTAGCATTTTCTTACCCTAAGACAGACTAGCTATTAGAACACAATAGAATAGAACAGAATAGAAATGGTTCAAAAGTAAATAATCACACACTAGGTAGAGAAGTGATGAAATAGGAGTTTGTTTGGCACTGGTTTCTGAGAACCAAATGACCAAGTTATAAAACTTATTTAGCAGAAATCTTTATGACATGATGATGTAAGAAAAAGTCTCAAAGGTTCATAAAGGATATGAAGCCAAATGTTACAGATTGTTAATTTCTTCCACCGAGAAATGCTATTATTGTAGCAAGGACTTGATACAGTTTAAAAACCTAACCACAGTTCATGGCTGTGGAAACCATGTTCTGACTGGACACTAAATGTTTGCACAAAACTGAAGAGATCCAAGAAATTAAAAGACAAGAAATGCTGAAAGCTTTTTCCAGTTTTGGATTTCTCTAAAGTTTGCCATGTTGCTCTAATACAAATCTAGTGTTTTTATCCTGTGGCTGTAATATTCTTTGTATGCTGTAAACAGAAGGCCAAGCTGGAGGCTAAGCTGCATCAGACCACCTCAGCAGCAGCAGCTGCTGCCTCAGGCGTGGGACCTATACACAACTCTGTGCCTTCAAACTCTTCCTCCGCGCCAGGCTTTTTCATTCATCCTTCTGACGTCATCCCCCCAACACCTAAAACCACACCCCTCTTCATGACCCCTCCTCTCACACCCCCCAATGAGGTGGTTTCTGCAGCCTTCAGTGCTGAGCTGGCTCACCTGTTCCCTGGTTCCATGATGGACCCTGGGCCTGTCAACCTGGCTGCACACAAGAACACACAGAAAGCCAAACCAGTTAGTAACAAGTAGCTCCATGCTTTGTGGCTATTTATCCCTGAGTCATTGGGATATTTATATAGCTATTGCTGCATATATCACTTTCAACAAATGATTTTAGATCTAGATAGATTTATCTAACTTGATAGATTGCTTTGCAGTAAAATGAGAAATGTCTCTCTTTCTGCCTCAGAGCCCAATGGGCAGTGGTCTGGCTTTGGCCATTTCCCAGGCATCTCACTTCCTGCAGCCTCCTCCACATCAGTCAATCATCATAGAGCGGATGCACTCGGGTATGTCATGTAGGACTATTCCATATTGACCACCTAACCTAGTGCTTAAATGTCAATATTTTAAGACTGGAAGATTCTGAAACTTTCTGAAAGTTTTAATCATGTTTCATTTGTTGCTAATTACGTTAGGAAATACCGTCAAATTAAATATTTGTGGAAAATAAACTGAGCTTGCTCATGAGTGTGCTATGTTTTTCCTCCCAGGAGCTCGCCGTTTTGTAACTTTGGACTTTGGCCGTCCTGTTTTGCTGACGGATGCTCTGATCCCCACCTGTGGCGACCTGGCCTCTCTGTCCATAGACATCTGGACTCTGGGTGAGGAGGTGGATGGCCGCAGGCTGGTGGTGGCCACAGACATCAGCACCCACTCCCTCATTCTGCATGACCTGCTGCCACCACCTGTTTGCAGGTTCATGAAGGTCTGTTTCTCTCTGTTTTACTTTGGGGCAGAGTTGTGGGTTGGCTTACGTGATGTTTTAAATTTCTTTGTTGAGTTAAAAATCTGCCGCAATGATGGATGTAATACTGCTATTGTGGGCTGCCTCATATTCTCAGATCACTGTGATTGGGCGCTATGGCAGCACCAATGCTCGTGCTAAGATTCCACTGGGCTTCTACTATGGCCACACTTATATCCTGCCTTGGGAGAGTGAACTGAAGCTGATGCATGATCCTCTTCGGGGAGAGAGCGAAGCTGCCAGTCAGCCAGATGTGGATCAACACCTGACCATGATGGTGGCTTTGCAGGAGGACATCCAGTGCAGGTGAGACAGGAAGTAAAGCAGATACAGATGCCTCATTTGAGTTTGACTATAGCTTCATTGAACAGACTTGAGATATTTGGTGGTGTCTGTGGCTCAGGAGGTTGAGCAGGTCATCTCCTAATTGAAAGGTCAGTGAGTTGATTCCTGGCTACTCCAGCCTGCATGCCAAATATCTTTGAGCAAGATACTGAACCTTAAGTTGCTCCCGATGTGTTTATCACAGTGTTAATGTGTGTGAATGCTAGATGGAAATGGTTAAACAAGACATGTATAAAGCACTACAATGTCGTGAAAAAGAGTTTGACCTCTTCCTGATCTCCTAATGTTTGTGTATATTGTATATCACACTTTTTATATCACTACGTGTATCACAAGGTTTCAGATCATCAAACAAACTTAATTATTAGATAATGATAACACAAATAAACACAAAATTCAGTTTCCAAATGAAGTTTATTATTATTAAGGGGAGCTGGTTGGTTACCCTAGCAGCAACAGCTGCAATCAGGTGTTCACAGTAACTCCCAAAGAGTCTTTTACCGCACTGTGGAGGAATTTTGGCCCACTCATCTTTGCAGAATAGTTGTAATTCAGCCACATTGGAGGATTTTCAAGCATGAACCCCCCTTTTAAGGTCATGCCACAGAATCTCAATTGAATTCTGGGTCAAGACTCTGACTAGTCCACTCCAAAGTCTTCATTTTGTTTTTCTTAAGCCATTCAAAGGTGGACTTGCTGGTGTCTTTTGGACCATTGTCCTGCTGTGAAACCCGAGTACGCTTCAGCTTGAGATCATAACCAGACAGCAGAATTCATGGTCCCATTTACCACAGCAAGTCTTCCAGGTGCTGAGGCAGCAGAGCAGCCTCACCAGCTTCACCACTGTTCAGAGTTTTCTCCATTTGTGTATAATGGATCTGACTGTGGTTCAGTGAAGTTCCAAGGCTTAAGAAATGGCTTTTGGCCCTTTTCAGACTGATAGACATCAGTGATTTTGTTTCATTAGATCATGGTCTGCTTCAATTTGTCAGATGGGTTCTATTTAAGTGGTTTCTTGATTCAACAGGTCTGCCAGTAATTAGGCCTGACTATGTTTAGTAAAACTGAACTTAAATATCCAAAAGTTGATTCTTCTCATCTGGACGTAGCATTTTGTGGGAGAAACGTTTCGTCACTCATCCAAGTGACTTCTTCAGTCTCAGCTGACTGCAGGTTTCCCCAATCTTATAAACAGTACATTTACACAATGACTGAACCCAGCCCACTGAAGGAACAATGGGCTGGGAGGTCAGTTCCTTAATCTTAATATGCAAATTCTCATGACCATTGATCAACAACCACTGACCAAAACCCACTGATCAAAGACCACTGATCAATGGCCATGAGTACCATTCACAGAGTTGGGGAATGGCTGCAATCATAGCATTGTAAGATGGCGAAAGCTGTACCCTTAAGCCCCCTCCTCAATTCAGAGATGGTCTTTCCCTTTTCACGTAAATGGCCTCCTTGACTCCGCGCTCAAACCAGCGTTCCTCCCTGTCCAGGATGTGTACATCCTCATCTTTGAAAGAGTGTCCACTAGCCTGACGAGGTAGCTCTTCTGTGTTGTGCCGTCCGCTTCGCCAGAGGTTGTTTGGTTTCCCTGATGTATAAATCCTGACAATCCTCCTGCACTTAACAGCGTACACTATGTTACTCTGTTTGTCTCGGGGGACCCGATCCTTGGGGTGGACCAATTTTTGGCGCAGCGTGTTTTGGGGTTTAAAAGCCACAGAGACCCGGTGTTTAGAAAAAATGTGTCTCAATTGCTCCGATACTCCTGACACATATGGGATCACTACAGGGTTCGCTTGGGCAGCGGTTGTCCTTCTCTCCTGGATCGGCTGGAGCTTTCTTTAGGTGCCTTTCCAGTTTTGACAAAGGTCCACCTGGGATAACTTAAATAATGTAGTGATTTCATCTGAGGGGCGATCGTGGCTCAAGAGTTGGGAGTTCGCCTTGTAATCGGAAGGTTGCCGGTTCGAGCCCCGGCTTGGATAGTCTCGGTCGTTGTGTCCTTGGGCAAGACACTTCACCCGTTCCCTACTGGTGGTGGTCAGAGGGCCCGGTGGCGCCAGTGTCCGGCAGCCTCGCCTCTGTCAGTGCGCCCCAGGGTGGCTGTGGCTACAATGTAGCTTGCCATCACCAGTGTGTGAATGTGTGTGTGAATGGGTGGATGACTGGATATGTAAAGCGCTTTGGGGTCCTTAGGGACTAGAAAAGCGCTATATAAATACAGGCCATTTACCATTTACCATCTGCAAAAGAAGTTTGTAAATTTTTTGGTGGTGTTGTGAATTTTCCAATTTTGTATTTATTTACCAGGTATAATCTAGCTTGCCATCGGCTAGAGACTCTTCTGCAGAACATCGACCTGCCACCTCTCAACAGCGCCAACAATGCCCAGTACTTCTTAAGAAAACCAGATAAGGTTGTTGAGGAAGATCAGCGTGTTTTCTCAGCCTACCAGGACTGCATCCAGCTGCAGCTACAGCTTAACCTGGCTCACCATGCGGTTCAGCGGTTGCGTGTATCACTGGGTACCAGCCGCAAGTCACTCTCAGCAGCTGGGGCTCCGGAAGCAAAGGAGCTAGTTCACAACTCCTCCACAGAGCAACTGAGAACCATCATCCGCTACTTGCTGGACACACTGCTCAGCCTGCTGCATTCTAATAATGGTGAGCTGAACTCTGCTGGATCTGCTTTTTAGTGAAGTTGTACATTTCACAGATGACTTTGTTAGTAACGTGTGGATTGAAACGCTGTTACACATGATTGATTCATTTTTATGGGTATTTTTAGGCCATTCTGTCCCCTCGGTGCTCCAGAGCACATTCCATGCCAAGGCCTGTGAGGAGCTCTTCAAACATCTTTGCATCAGTGGGACGCCCAAGATCCGACTTCATGCCGGCCTGCTGCTGGTGCAGCTTTGTGGAGGCGAGCGCTGGTGGGGCCAGTTCCTCTCTAATGTACTGCAGGAGCTCTACAACTCTGAACAGCTGCTCATCTTTCCCCAGGACAGGTAAAGAACTATCAGATTCCATATAGTCACAACATTTTAGATTAATGTGAAATTCAATAAATAATAATAATAAATAATGAAAAAAGGTAGGGTTTTTAATGAAAAATAAAATAATTTTTCAGTCCCACAGGAAAATCTAATCATGACATTACACATTGGTTTGTATCAAAATGTTGACTTCTAATGAACGGTTAAAAAAAAAAAAAGAAAGAAGGAAAGGAAAGGAAAGGAAAGGAAACATAAACCAAATCAAAACCAACCTCTCCCACCATAGAGTTGTTTAACCCTCTGCAGTCGATGGATACGCTGGCACGTCCAAATCACATGACCAATTTAAGATGACACAGCAACAAGATGCAACGACCCAGATTCTTCATTTCAAAAGTGTGGATGTGTGGACTGTATATGAATTTATAATTGTTGATCGGCCATGTAAACCCAGAGTTATGATAAAAAATACATGCGGTGTATTTTTCTGAATAAAACAGTGGTATTTACTCCTGGAAGAAATGGTAGAAACAGTGTTTTCTAACTACAGTGCTATAGCAAGAATTCTCCGCTTGCAGAGCAAAAAGAAAGGAAAAGAAAAAAAACACCCCTTCCCTATTGGTGTTAAAGTGTACCATGTTGACCAATCAAAAAAGTATATGGCAACATGTGGTATGTAGTTGGCTAGGGTGGCACTAACAAAGGCAGAGCAGTGAATGAGGGATGGGGCTCTCACATGTACTCTACCCACATAAACTGTCTGGAACTGCTGGCAGTTCACCTGTCGCTAAAACATTTTCTGCCTTGGCATAGAGGTCATCATGTTTCATTGAGATCGGACAATTCCACATTTGTGGCCTACATCAACAGACAGTGCCCCAAGTTACACACACTGGCACACAGACTGATGGTCTGGAGCAGTGTTCACCTGCTGTCTCTGAGAGCAACTCGCATGCCATGGATCTTGAACTTTGGAGCAGATCTTCTCTCTAGGGGCAACTCACTGTGTGGAGACTGGAAGCTTCACCCGAGGTGGTGAAGCAGATCTGGCTGCAATTCGATCAGGCGACTGTGGACTTGGAGAATGCTCAGTGTCCCGTTTTTTTTGTTTTTTGTTTTTTTTTGTTTTGTTTTGTTTTTTCCCCCCTGCACGATTAGAAAGCTCCACTGGGGATGGATGCTGTGGCTCACAATCTCCAAGAACCCTCCTCTATGCCCTCATTTCTCCAACTCTGCCCAGAGCGAGAGAGAATGGTCACGTTGTCATCCTGATAGCCCCACACTGCCCAGGGAAGCACTGGCTGGTGGAGATTTTTCAGCTGCTGCGCAGAGACCTCCTGTCTCTTGCATGGGGGGAAATATTCCATCCCCACCTAGAGAGGCTAGCTCTATGTGAGTAGTTTAACCTGAACACTGTGGGGCTTCCCCACAGTGTTATCGACGCTAGTCACTGTTCTAGAGCGTGGCGTGTGTTTGAAAAGTGGTGCTTAGAGCTGCATTCTCTTGTTTCCCTTTTGAATCCCTGGAACAGGTTTGAGTTAACATTTCTGTCCTTGAAGACAACTCTATATGAAGGTCAACCTTGCCTTTATCCCAAAGGTTCTTGGCACATGTTCCTCTGTAGAACTGCTGGCCTTTTACCCACGCCTTTCACCTCAGATTCCCACATATGGGAAATCCTGTGTATAAACAGCGCCTTTCCTATTGGATAGTAGGAGCAATTGCCCTGGCCTTCACTAGCAGGGGTCTTCAGCCTCTTGCCCCACTAGAGGTCTGGCAACCTCATGGGCTCTCTTTAAGGGAGTTTCTATCCAGGAGGTGTGTGCAGCTGCATGGTGGGCCTCACCTCACACATTTGCTAGGTTTTACAGGCTAGATGTAACAGCGCCTAACCTGGTGCATTCAGTCCTCTGTCTTCCCAGGTGGGAGCTTCTCCCCTGTGAAGTGCTATTGGTGACAGTTGTCTTCTCAGCAGGCATGTCTGTCAATCTGGGAGTTAGTCTTCCTCCTATAGTGAGACACGAAACAAATGCTATCAAAGAGAACTTCAGGTTATGTATATAACCCCGGTTCTCTTGAGTAGCATGAGTTAGTGTTTCACCAGACCACCCGCCTTCTATGGAAGCAAGGAAGAGGTGGACTTGCTTTGAATGACATCTGATGCACTAGCCCCTCATGACATGGGCGTCACTTAGCCAGCCTGTAAAGACGTAAAGGTATTTGAGCTTCTGATGAGGTCACACAGGAGGCCTTCCCATAGTGAGACACTCACTGTACTATGCTACTCAGAGAACTGGGGTTATACACATAACCTTAGGGTTTGTTTTTTGTTTTTGTTTGTTTGTTTAAAATAAACAAATCCACAAACTAGCTGATGTTTAGTTCTAACTTCGGCTCCTGAAGCACAGAGACTAACAATATCCAATAGGGAGTCGCACATGATGATGGGGACCAGTAAGAAGTTCGCCATCAAATAATTTATACAAGCAATGAACAGTCTCACAAAGACTTGCATGGCTATGTGAACAAACAGAGAACACTCAAAACAATCAACATCAGGGCACAAACTGCAAAGAATATGGAATACACCAAAGACTATCATGAAGCCATGCATATCCTGAACATGTAACTCTTCCAGCCATGTTATTATGCTTGTAGGTGTATTTTGTTTTTAAAGGGAATTGTACTTAATTTTCATGTCATTTATTGTCACAGCTTGGATCATAGATGCTTGGCTTTTAGTGTTGCCTTTTCTCTGGTTACTATGCTGAGGCAAGTCTAAAAACTGCAAAAGTATTTCACTGCAGCACAGTAAAGTGCCCTCTCAGTCTTTTGGCTGCTTAGATTTGTCTACTCATACATGGAGATGCAGAAGCACAAATTATGTAGCACGTCGTTTGGCTTGTTCTTCTGGAGACATCAAACTTAGCTTTCAGGTCTTATGGATGCTGTGGATACTAACTGCAGTATGCTTAATCTGTATTCATGTTAGGGTATTCATGCTCCTGTCATGCATTGGCCAAAGATCCCTAAGTAACAGCGGTGTTTTGGAAGGCCTTCTGAATCTCCTGGACAGCCTCCTGTCTCCACTGCAGCAGCCACAAGCTGCCGCTCAGCGCAGAACTGAAGGTAAAGCAACTGAGAATAGCGTCTTTGCAGCACCTGATATGTTAACTTGAGTTAGTAGAAGTTACAGATAGAGTTAAAGTCAGTGTTAATTATTATGTAGTCAGATTTATTTATTTTTAAACAGACTGGTTTGTTCAAAAGTGGGATACAAGAGTGTGTTTGAAATGAAGTTGATTTTTTGTTTGTTTGTTTGTTTTTGTAAAAATTAAACAGGTGTTTTGGATATTCCCATGATCAGCTGGGTAGTGATGTTGGTCTCCAGACTGTTGGACTATGTAGCAAGTATCGAAGATGAGGCCTCAGGAGGGAAGAAGCACCTGGGAGGGAAAGAGCGGGAAAGACCTGTAACAGGTAAAATACCTGCATTCTACATTTCCCTGATATGTGTAAATGTTTTTTGTTTTTTTTTAATTTTCTTTTTCTTTTTTTAATCTATAGGCACTGGAAATTGTGAAATTGAAACAAAACATAAACAGATGTTGATTGTCACTGACCAGTTGCTGATTGCAGTTTTGCTGTTAATTCATTGATAGCTTTGAAAGGGTATCAATTACCAAACAGCAGAAGCTTAATAGTAATCTTTATGAATATCAACTCAGTGAGGAACTGAATAGATATAAATAGAATATAAAATATTGCACATATAAAAGGCTCAGACAACGCTTGCATGAAGTGGTTGGCAGAATATCAACATTTTTACTCACTACGCAATTAGATGACACAATGCAATTGCTTTTTTTTTCATTCTCCAATTTAGAAGTCTACAACTGCAAGAGAGCACAAAACAAAATTATGGTTAAACATTTAGCAATGACTGCTTATTAAGGTAGTTCCTAAATATAGGTAGAAAGATGGTATCTGAATAACTAAAGAGAAAAAGTGGTCAGGATTTTTACTCTTTACTTAGTGATTGGACTTTGTTGAAAAAAGTCTCAAATCCATAAATCTTTGATGCTTATGCTTCAAATGGATGATGATTAACAAGATCTTGCTAACTCAGCTGCACATTAAATGACATCAATGCAAACATACATCTTTTACATATGATTGGAAATGGTTACAATCAAACTGCACTGTATGCTAAAGATGTTTGTCGCAGTCCTCAAACTCAGCTAAATCATTTGGAATTAAGCTGTTTGATTGTACGTCATACTCCTTAGTTGTTTGTCAGTCTTGTGTTACCTTCATTAATGTGCTGTATTTTTTTGTCCTGCAGGTATTCAGTGGAGTTTCATAAATAACAGCCTCCAGTCTCAGAACTCCAGCAGGTCAGCCAAAGGCAGCAGCAGCCTGGATCGCCTGTACTCACGCAAAATCCGTAAGCAACTTGTCCATCACAAGCAGGTAAATGTGTCCCATTTCAAAAGCAGCACACCTTCATATTTGTTTTTCTCAATTTTTAAGTGGTTAATTAAAACTTGATTTGAAATTTGCATTTGTTAGAATCAGGTTAGGGATTGTTTCCTATATTGGAATGCATCCAACAAGTAGATATTTCTGGAGTGATACTTTTACAGTACATAAACTTATTGTGGCCTTTTCATTGCAGCAGCTAAATCTATTGAAAGCAAAACAGAAGGCTCTGGTGGAGCAGATCGAGAAGGAGAAGATCCAGAGCAACAAAGGCTCCTCCTACAAACTGTTGGTGGAACAAGCCAAGCTGAAACAAGCTACATCCAAGGTGAGCAGCTCACCACACACTCAAAAAGATTAGGCTGTGAAGGAGGGCTGCAACTAAATCTGCCATTTCTTCTTTGATTAGTTGATTAGTCAGTGATTATTTCAGTAGCTTGCTGAGGGCAAACCTCCTGTTCTCCTGTTCCAGTACCTACTCCACCTGTGAATATCACCCTTTTGTCTCATCCCAATTCTGTGCATCACGGAGATTAATTTTCAATACTACAACTTGTTAATTTTTTCCTTTTTCAGCACTTTAAAGACCTGATCCGTCTGCGGCGGACAGCTGAATGGCCCCGTTCCACATTGGATACAGAGTCCACAACAGCCAAAGAAGCCCCAGAAGTAGAACCTCTGCCCTTCACTTTATCTCATGAACGCTGTATCTCTGTGGTGCAGAAGCTGGCCCTCTTTCTCCTCTCCATGGATTTCACCTGCCATGCTGATCTGCTGCTCTTTGTCTGCAAAGTATTTATCTAACACTGGGAGTTAATCTAACACTGGGAATATATATACACAAATTTGACAGTCTAAAACTACAAATATTTATCTTATTTGTTTAGGTCCTGGCTAGGATAGCCAACGCCACAAGGCCCACAATCCACTTGTGCGAAGTGGTGTCTGAGCAGCAGCTAGAACGCCTGCTTCTCTTGCTTGTGGGAACGGATTTTAACCGGGGGGACATCTCCTGGGGAGGCGCCTGGGCACAATATTCCCTCACGTGTATGCTACAGGACATTCTGGCTGGTGTGTTTTCAGCTTAGCGTTACATTTGTTTGAATCTGATTAAAACGCACTGTTTGTGAGGCGAGCGGGTGACATATTAAATCTTGTGTGAAGCTGAACATTTAGTTTGGCACATTGTTGTTGCTGGAGTTTCAATTTGGCTTTAGAGCAGATTATTGTACCAATTGTTGTTGTTTTTTTAATCTCTTTGAAAGTTGGGGAATTATATTTGTATGTTCTCACATTAGCTTGAGCAAAAAACGTGGTGTGCAGACTTTGGTGCACATATTTGTTTCAACAGGGTCCTTTTCTTTTTTTGTCTCTAACTTTTTCCAACTGTAACATTTTTTTACTTTAGTTTTGACATTGTACCATTTTCACAGAGCCACTGGTGTGGTTGTACAATGTTTACAGAGCACATTTCACAAGCTTTTATCAAAGCAATAATATAGAATATAATGAGGCACATTAAGCACATGGATTGTAAATTTTCTTATTGTTATTGATGTAAAAATTAGACTTGTTATTCAGATTTTCTGTTTCATGTTTGGTGTCCTTTAACAACTTCATCTTCATTAAGTCGGTGCATGTCTGGTGTACTTGAACATGTATTCTTCTCAGGTGAACTGCTGTCTCCAGGCTCTCTAGATGTCATGGATGAGGTGGTGGTGTGTGAGGAAGCCGGGACATCGTCCTCCTCTGCGGGAGCAGATTCGGAGGACTCGCTGTCCCAGCCAGCACCCATCCCCCTGGTAGAGAGCATTGATGAGGCCCTTGTGCCTGATATCATCGCAGGTACTACCGGGACCTCCTCAGTATTCCAAAGTGCGTGGGTAGCCCTCTATAACACCCCCCCCCCACACACACACACACACACACTTACACTGACTTGAGTGACATGTTTATTGTTTTTTCTCACAGTGTGTTGTTATTATTTGTAGCTATTATGAATTGGAGTGAGCAGTTCAGGCATAGTTCCAGCCAGTTTTAGGCCTTTAATTTTTGCACAATTTCAGTGTGTATTTTATTTTTCCTTGTGCCAGTTTACCTCACAGGGTGAGCAGGCAACTATATTCAGCAAGGCTAAATGCAGTGACCTAGCTAAAAAAAACTACTCCCATACAAGACTACAGTTTTAGCTGGATTGGGGTTAAAATTGTCTACAGATGTGAGAGATTTTCTTGCTTGTATGTTTTTGTAATGTGCGTGCTTGGCAATATTAAAGCTGTTTTCACTATCCAAAGGTGCTCCACCTCTGTCATCTTTGGAAAAAGATAAAGACATAGACTTTGACTTGCTACAAGACCTGATGGATGTTGATATTGATCCTTTAGATATTGATTTGGAAAAAGATCCACTTGCTGCCAAAGTGTTTAAGGTATGTGCATGATAACAAGCTACTTTCATTCTTTCTGTCATGTCTCTACTGGAAATTAATGCAGTGACACTCACTAAGGTTGGGTGATTGGACTAATTTATTGGCCATCGATGATAGGCTGGGCCTTTCACAGATCGTTTTTACAAGAGCTATTTATTTATTTATTTGCCCATGAGTAAGTTTGTTAGTAATGTTGGTTGAAGCTAGGAGAAACAGTCAACAGAAAAACTAAAAGCGCCGTTTTCGCAGCACCCTTTTCCAGCTGCAAGCAAATGCAGTGATTCATTTACTCAAACTCATACCAGAAAGAAAGACAGGCAGTAGCCTATGTTCAGAAAAACATGTTGTTGTTAAACCTGAAATAAAGGACTTTTTTCTCTTGCTTAAAATCACAGTTAAGCTATAAACTAATGTTGCTGTAAGATCAAACAACCTGAAAAGAGTAACAAGCTATGTTTGTTAGCTAAGTGATCTAAAGCATCACAGAAAACGAACTCATTGCAAATGACGTTTTCAAAGTAATTCTTCTGCCTTCATTTGACTACTTTGAACTTGATGTAATTATTAAGGTTATGTTTGCTGTGGAAAACTAAAAAAGATTCAAAAGCAAATGTAGAAATGAATTCTGTCTGCAGACAGTTGATGTCCTTACATTTACCATCCCCTTTCTCATGTTCATCTTTAGCCCATCAGCAGCACGTGGTATGACTACTGGGGTGCTGACTATGGCACATATGGGTACAACCCATACATTGGGGGGGTTGGTATCCCAGTGTCCAAACCTCCAGTTGTTGCTGAAAAGCCAGGGTCGCAGGGTCTGTCAGTGTCCGTGTCACAGGGTGAGGAGAGGCCTAATTTTATCTTTTAGGGGTTTTTTTTCTCCAATATGGACCTGAACACATTTTCTGCATTCTTTCCATGCCACTTTTTGAGCTTCTGCCTCTGTTTCACAGCACTGGATGCCCGACTAGAAGTGGGCCTGGAGCAGCAGGCTGAGCTGATGCTAAAAATGATGGCAACTCTACAAGCGGACTCCATTCTACAAGCACTCACTTCCAGTTCATCCACAGGTAAATGAAGTAACAGTTTAAAAGTGAAGTGAAGCACACATTCTTTCCAGTGTTCCAGTGTTGGACTTGTGCTGATGGTCTGATACTGATTTTCTGTTGTGCTTATAGTGAGCCAGTCTTCCAATGGGACTGATGACTCCCTGCTCAGAGCTCTCCATAGTGGAGGCTCTCCCCCAAACAGCAGCCTGATAGTCCAGCCCTCATCCATCCCAATTCTGAGTGCCTGCTTCAACAAGCTCTTCTCCATGCTGCTGGTCCACCATGTACAGGTCAGAACAGCCACTAACTGGAATCACAGTTTAAGATGCTTTGATTCAGATGCTTAGTACTCAGGAGTACAAAGTCATTGGACCCACAAGATCAATTACTCTTACCTGCTGTTTAGTCCAATGCTCTACTTTAACTTCTTTTAGAGTAAATTTGAAGTATAATATCTAACTTGTAACTTAAAAGATTAAACAAACCTCTTTTTTCCCTTCTGAAACATGTCTGCACTTGAACAACCACACTGTACTGTGCTGTATTTATTAAACCTTGTAAATTGAACATCTGGAATATACTGACAGAAAAGTGATTTTATTGGTTGGACTCTTCTGAAAGGACTTATTTTTAAATATAAGTGGTGACCACTGCAGAATTTTGTATGTATGACTTCGATAAAGAAGAGTAAGGGAACACCCACAGACACTAAATGTTATTTTCTCCACTCTCAGCTGGAATCCCTGCTGCAGCTCTGGCTAACGCTCAGTCTGAACACTTGTTCTGGGGGCAGCGAGGAGAGCGGGTCTGACATCTTTCTGTTCAATGCCAGCCGAGTGCCCACCATCCCGCTCAACCAAGGTTAGGGCTTTTCTACTCCGCTCTCTAATTTGGAGCTGTATGGAGTTTATATATGGTTACATTGCTTTATATTGTTCTTTTTTGTGTTTGTGTCTGTGTTCAGCATCCATCAGCAGTTTCCTAACCGTGCTGGCGTGGTACCCCAACACTTCCCTGAGAACATGGTGTCTGGTTCTGCACTCTCTCACTCTGATGACTAATATGCCAGCTTGCGGTCAGTACTCGGCTCTTCACTGGTTTGTTTACCAGTGGATTTTCTTTTCACATTATTTTCAAATGACTCTGCAAGGGGTATCATTGAGAAAGTTGTTTAATAATGGATTGCATTTATATAGTGCTTTTCTAGGCACCCAAAGCGCTGTGCAATTCCACTATTCGTTCACTCTCACATTCACACACTGGTCCAGGCAGACCACAGTTGTAGCCATATCGCACCATCGGCCCCTCTGGCCAACACCAGTAGGCGGTAGGGTAAAGTGTCTTGCCCAAGGACACAACAACCAGGACAGAGGTGGATCGAACCGGCAACCTTCCGGTTACAGATGAGCTTCCCAACCACCTGAACAACAGTCGCCCCCGTTTAAGCATTCTTGTATGTTTCTGTTTTCATGTTTATGAAAAAATGTTAAAAAATCCAAACTAATCCACCTTTTTATAGTGCACCCGCGTTTCTTTTCAGTCATTTCACTCGTTCAGCACATATCAACCCCACACATGTCCTGGCTTAAGACAACTCTGTTGACACGTTCAAGGCAGGTGACCTGTAATGACATATGTGCGACCCTCTTGGACATCTATAGTCCTATCACAGTCATTCCTCAGTTTGTACACTCTTCATCACGGTAACAACACCTCTGCTGAGTCGGGCTAGCTAGCTACTGTTAGTTAGCTCTGTTGTCTACCAACTTTAAGGTAGCCTTCATTGTTGTTAGCCATCACTGCCCGGTTGGAATGTGGGCTCCTTCAGCAGCACTAATGTTGAAGGTTTCCTGAGCATTGTTTCTTGCTTTGCGTTTTGATATGAGTATCAAATCCAAGCAAGCAAAGCAAAAATGTTGTGTTCACCCCTTTCCTCAGGTGTGTGGTTTCACTTTCCATGATAAGGTGTACCCTGTTTGCCTGGGGATTGTCCACACTAGGGTGGATTGGCTGAGCCCATAGTTTGTGACTTTTGCCGCCATGTCCCACATTTGGTTCTGAAAAGATGGGTGACGTTTGTGGATAAACTGCTTGAAAGATGGCTATAACATGGATTGACCCTCTCCTCTCCAAATTTAGGGAACATGCTTCATCTGAGTCAGATGATATCAGATTAAGCAATTGATGCCAGTCGATGCCCCAGCAAATAGATGACCACATGATGTATGTTGATGAGTTTCCCAAGTGAGAGACGAACTGTGCAAGAGCACTGGCCAACCTCAGTCTGAGTTAACCACTCAGCAGGATGACATGCTGGGCATCGGCCTGAATATGCATGGTATGTTAGAGGATGAGCTGTACCAGCCATGACAACATGTTTCCTGTTTTCTGCATCCGCCTCAGAAAGTGGAATGATTCACAGGCGTTTTCCCTCAGAGCCAACAATGGTCAAAAGCTGCCTACCCATATTTCCAGATTTTAATGACACGGTTCGCTCAAGCAACTGTCTACCTGTGTCACTGTGTCCTGCTATAGACAGTATGTGGCGCTGAATGGTGTGGAAGTGGCTGGCTTAGTCAGTCCACCTCCTGCCGAGCCATTCCTGGTGGCTTAATAGTCCCACAACCGTTGGGGCCGTCCACTGTGAATGACTGTTAGTCCAATAATCTCACAGTTGACATTCAAACTCCAACTTAAATGGTCACCTTCCTTTGCACCACCACCGAAAAGCCAACCCTCTAAACTTCTACTCCCCCATTCATGCCTGCGCGTAGCCATGCCCCCGACACTTGCGCAGTAGGTTACATACATCTTAACATGATCCTTGTTGAACCATTGCATTGTAGGTGGCTTACAACAACGGCTATCAGCCACCTGCATGCAATGGAGTCTTGCTATCCCTTGTCGTTTTTTTTTTGTTTTGTTTTTTTAACATCTTGGCTCTAATGTGTTGACTCGCATGATCAAAAGTGGGTCAGTGACCCTCAGGACTATGTCAAAGGGAACAGCTCACTAGGGATTAAATACCTGTGACTCTCTATCATTTGAGTAAGACATGAAATGTCTTCATAAACCTAAAAAAAGTTCAGCTGACCCCCCAGTTGTCTAGATTACCATAACCTGCTTTTATTATTATTATTATTATTACTATTTTGTTTAAAAAAAAAAACTTCTGAAATTCTAGTCTCCAACAACGGGATGAGCTCTCAGGAAAGCACAGCTCAGCAGATGGTGTCTGATCCCAACCTGATCCATGTCTTGGTGCGCTTCCTGTCTGGCAGCAGCACCAATGGGACAAGCCAACACAGCTCTCAGGTGGGACCAACTGCCACCCAGGCCATGCACGAGTTCCTGAGCCGCCTGCAGGTTCACCTGTCCTCCACATGTCCACAGATGTTCAGCGAGTTCCTGCTCAAACTCATGCACATCTTGTCTACTGAGAGGTACATTTTCACTTTTTTAGTTGTTAGTGTACATTAGGTATAATCAATAATTTTGACAGTAAGTATAATGTTTAATGGTATGAGTGGTTCTAATTAATGGTTCTGAAACTCTCAGGGGTCCATTCCAGTCAGGCCAGGGTCCATTGGATGCCCAGGTGAAGCTGCTTGAGTTTACTCTAGAGCAAAATTTTGAGGTGGTGTCAGTGGCCACTATCACCTCAGTTATTGAGTCCATCACGTTCTTGGTTCACCACTACATTACCTGCTCAGATAAAGTGGTTTCTCGCAGTGGCTCAGACAGCTCAGTGGGAGCCAGAGCTTGTTTTGGGGGTCTGTTTGCCAACATAATCCGGCCAGGAGACGCAAAGGCAGTCTGTGGAGAAACCACACGTGACCAGCTAATGTTTGATCTTCTCAAGCTGGTGAATGTGCTGGTGCAACTACCTTTGTCTGGAGACAGAGAGTTCAGCGGGCGGCTGCCACCATCAGGCAGTGGAGCAGCTGATAGCAGTGTGTCTGATGAAGAGAAGGTCTGTGGCAGCAAAGAAAGTGTAGCTGGTGGATCAGCATCCAATCAGGGCCCTCCTGCAGGTGTGGCTGATCTGGTGCTTGCCAATCAGCAGATAATGAGCCAGATCTTGTCTGCGCTGGGCCAGTGCAACAGCAGCGCCATGGCCATGATCATAGGTAAGACAACTCTACAAAGAATTATGTGATCTACCAAATATTTCAGCACTCAGATTTTATGGTCTGTAGCCTCATTGTTGTTTGACTTAAACCATTCTCATAAACCTTGCTTCTGGAATTAAAAACACACATATCACCGAAATAGTACACAACGCACCAAATGGTGCACAAAGATAGTTTGAACAAAAGCCAGTGAACAAAGTTGAGTTTCTAGCAGGCAGAGAGCCTGATATTTTCTTGGTAAATGACAGCCAAAAATTGTGCAACATTAGCAGTAAATGTTGTTTTTACATCACCTGGCCACAAACTCTAAGTAAAGCTGCAGTGGGATAGAAATATTAAGTGTTATGTTTAGGATGTTAAGCACGGTTTGTGCAGAAGCAGCCTCTTGGTCACAAAATACATTTGTGAGGTTAGCTAATTTTATACACACTTGAGTTATAACTAACTAAATTAGTAATGACAATTGTATACCAGTAGCCATCTAACATTAGCAGCACTACCATAAAACTCTGTAAGAGTAAGAATGCGTCTGATAAAATTTCACTTGTGGCTGAATTGTTCCTTTAACAAAGCACCAAACATATTTAAATGTATGTGGACAAGCATTGCCTATAACTATGAGCTGACTATTCTTGCTCTGTGTTCTGCAGGAGCCAGCGGTCTCCACCTGACTAAACATGAGAACTTCCACGGTGGTCTAGATGCCATCTCAGTGGGTGACGGCCTCTTCACCATCCTTACCACTCTGAGCAAGAGAGCCACCTCAGTCCAGGTCATGCTACAGCCCATCCTCACTTACATGGCTTGTGGTTATATGGGCAGACAGGTGAGCTTCATTCTGCTGGGGTCTGGCCTTTGATCATCTGAACAAATACAGAGCAGTGCTGACGCATATTTATTTATTTATTTATTTTCCTCCATCTTGTTATTGCACATTCTTTAGGGATCGCTCTCCACCTGTCAACTGTCAGAGCCTCTTCTGTGGTTCATACTTCGAGTGTTGGATACCAGTGAGGCTCTTAAGGCCTTCCATGACATGGGTGGGTGTATACACCTAATATCTGTATATTTCTTTGATTGTCAAAGCATTGTGTCCATAGTACTACCAAGACCTTACTCATAGTTTCAACATTCATGTCAGAGAGCCCCAAGCTTTAAGATTTGAATAGGTTTTAAAGTTTTGCTGTTGAGTTTCTTTGTAAACCAAGTATTTGAAGTACAAGTTACTCCCTCATCCATGTTTCTTAGCTTGCAGTTCCATCTTCCCAGCTTTTGTTTGCACATTGAGCCATATCTTGTTCAATAGAATAGTATTTAGCACAATTAGGTGTTAATGGTCATGGAAAAATATCTCCATAACCATTAAAACCCACATGGAGTTTAAGTCACAAAAGGTTCTTTTTGTTGATCAGCGCCCGAAGAGTCACCTGACATCTTTGTCACGCCACTGATTGTGGAAGGAATTGAAAAATTTAGCAAAGTCAGATTTTTTCAGTCGTTTCTAATTTTGTAGAAATTGAACATAGGTGCATTGCATAAGAATAGCAGTCAATGGTTTATGCTGTACTTGATGTATAAGAAAGCATAACTTTGTCTTTAACCAGGAGGTGTCCAGTTGATCTGTAACAACATGGTGACCAGCACTAGAGCCATTGTGAACACTGCACGCAGCATGGTGTCCACTATCATGAAATTCTTAGATACAGGTCCAGGAAAGACGGCAGATGGAAACCTCAAAGCCAGAGTGATGACATCGGAGCCGGACAATGCTGAGGGACTCCACAATTTTGCTCCTTTAGGTGCTTTCAGCTAATTTTGAATTCCATCACTCCATCTCATAGGACAATACCTGAATAAAATTGACAATCGTATTCCTACTCTTCTCTAATCTGCATGATCTGTGTTGCTTCCCAGGTACTATCACATCCAGCAGCCCAACAGCACAGCCTGCAGAGGTCCTCCTCCAGGCCACCCCTCCACACCGACGGGCCCGCTCCGCTGCCTGGTCTTACATCTTCTTGCCAGAGGAGGCCTGGTGTGATCTCACTATCCATCTTCCAGCTGCCGTGCTGCTGAAGGAGCTTCATATCCAGCCGCACCTAGCTTCTCTAGCTAGTGAGTAGGAATTTCTTTAAAGATGAGTGGGCCACAACCTCTCTTGAGATTTGTGTAAACCTGGTGACCAATAAATGTCTAACAGCTGTGCTTGCCACAAGGGTTTCTCAATCAACTACTAAGCCATTTTTTGCTTTGTGATTGAATACTCAACTCAATGACATGTCAGTGTCATTGAGTTGACATGTCATTGAGTTGAGTTGTAATTTTTTGTAATTACATAAAAATTACAAACTTTTATGTAATTTGTTTTTTCTGGAATTTTGGTTGATATTCTGTCTCAATTAAAATGAAACTACCAACAACTGTTCATTTCTAGTTAGTAAGCAAACTTAGAAATTCAGCCTGGGATAAAGTAATTATTTTCCCTACTGTAAATAAACTATACTAAAATGTTGGTCAAGAGGACACTGCTTTTCCCTTCACATTGAGCTAAATTCCTGTTAATTAAAAAAAAAAAACAGTGGCAGACATTATGGTGTTTATTCAGTAATCTTCGTTTCACTTCAGGAGTTCACCCATTCATTTTCTGCCTTTCGTCTTACCAACCAGCCTGTCCTTCCTCGGTCTCAGTGGAGATCAGTGCTGATGGGGTCAACATGTTGCCGCTGTCCACGCCAGTCATCACCAGTGGCTTGACGTACATTAAGATCCAGCTGGTGAAAGCAGAGGTGGCGTCGGCTGTTTGTCTGAGGTTACATCGGCCTCGTGATGCCAGCAACCTGGGTCTCTCTCAGATCAAACTCTTGGGTCTGACAGCATTTGGTAACACCTCCTCTGCAACAGTCAATAACCCCTTTCTGCCTTCTGAGGACCAGGTCTCCAAAACAAGGTAATCATGATGCATCCTGTATGCAGTGTGTGTCTATATTTGGCTGTTGGTGTGAACTTCTCCATCTCCCTGTACAGCATTGGTTGGCTGCGTCTTCTCCACCACTGCCTGACCCACGTCAGTGACTTGGAAGCCATGATGGCCAGTGCTGCAGCACCCACTGCCAACCTGCTGCAGACCTGCGCCGCACTGCTCATGTCACCTTACTGTGGCATGCACTCACCCAACATTGAGGCTGTGCTGGTCAAGATCGGCTTGCAATCCACACGCATTGGACTCAAACTCATCGACATTCTGCTGAGAAACTGTGCTGCGTCTGGCACCGACCCTGCCAGTGAGTCACTCATAGCTGAGTCACTACTGAGACGTGACTATATGTCCTTAAAAAGCATAAAAAACCCCCATTGAAAATAGCCACATTTATTACAATGAGAGATTATTAAATGATGTGGCGGTTTGAAAGATTAACAAGGTCAAGTTTCACATGTTGTTTTGCCATTTAGAAAGGTTTTTTCTAGCATTAATGAATCTGGTGCTGTATTGTTTTTGCGCTGTGTGATTGCAATACATATAGCTGTAAATGTGATCTTATCTTATTATCTTATCTGTCTGGTGTTTTGTCTTGAATTTTTTTTGTAAATATTTATCTGATATTGCATTATCCAAATACATTTGGTTTAACTACATTTTATGGGGCAAAAATACAAAATATTTGTTAGTGGTCTGATTATTAATTACAGACCACTTGTGATTCTTAGCCTTAGTAAAGTGTTGAAATTGTTGTGTAAAGCAATGGATTTAACAAGACATTACACAATACACAGTGCAATGTTAAACTAACCACTTCCCAGTAAACCTGTTAATATTTGGACTGTGGAAGAATTTTCTGACACATGTGCATCATGTTCTGGGCAGGCAGCATGACTTTGTCAGCATTTTTATTTTTAAAAATGTTTCAATAATTTAACATCATCAAAAAATGTACTGTTTCTTTAAAGATTTGAACAGTCCTCTGCTGTTTGGACGACTAAACGGCCTTTCCTCAGATTCCACCATAGACATTCTATACCAGCTGGGCACCACACAGGACGCAGGGACCAAAGACAGGTACTCCTCCGTCTTTGCCACGACTCAACACTCCCCCTTTAGGTTCTCTCAAAGTGCATAAAGTGCATCAACTGATGAGAAACAGTCTCCCGTCAAGGTGATATTCCGGACAGACTCATAAGCTGATAGTAAAAAGTGTCCTTTCACTCTCCTTTTCATTTTTTTTTTTTGTCTTTTTACTGTCATCTCATTGTTTGTTGCATATAAATTCTGCCCCAAGGTGGTTCTCACTAAGAAATTGAGGACCTTTTTTATGTAAAAAAAACAAACAAACAGAAAAAACATTACCGTGCCCAGCACTTGAGCCATTTGACTTATTTGTCAAATCTCTGAATTCTAAACCTCCAGGATCCAGGCTCTTCTGCAGTGGGTCCATGACTCTTCCCATGTGGCAGCCCATAAGATGAGTGGTCCAATGGGATACATTGGGCATGCTGCTGGCTCTTCCTCTGCTTCATCAAGGGAGTATGGTCTCCTTATGCCATCGCCCTCCCACCTGCACTGTGTGGCAGCCATCCTCTGGCACAGCTATGAGTTGCCTGTCGACTATGACCTGCCTACACTGCTCAACAGAGAGCTCTTTGAGTCAGTCCAGTGTCTTGTAGTTATTACACATGCATGTAGTTGGATTCATTAGTGGGTTTAAACAATATTCTTCTTAGCAGATTTATTACTGATTCCATTCTTTTCTTTGCTGTTCCCTTCAGGTTGCTGTATAACTGGTCCATGTCGCTGCCATGCAACATTGTGCTGAAGAAGGCCGTGGACAGCTTGTTGTGTTCCATGTGTCACATCCATCCCAGCTACTTCTCCTTGCTAATGTCCTGGATGGGGATTGTCTCACCACCCATCGCCACTCACTCTCAGGCTCAGCAGCGACGTCTTGCCATGACTGATGATGGCAAAAAGCAGCATGATGCTAACACCACTGCGGCGGGACTTACCGACGACTCCAAGCATGCCAGGCCACACATTAATCTGTCAGAATCCCAGCTAACCACACTAGCGGCTGCCTCCCAGTCACCAGGAGCAATAGAGCAGCTGCTGGATTCAGGCTTGCCCTCGCTGTTGGTTCGCAGCTTGGCTCAGTTCTGTTTCAGCCTCCTGGCCAGTGCAGACCTGCCTTTGCCCGCTGGTCAGGCCGAGAGACGACACCATCATCACCACTTTCACTCGTCCTCACACAATCGCCCGCCTCTCTCGGCAGAGCTGGCTGCTCCAGTGCTCCGGTTTCTCACAGAAGTAGGCAACAGTCACACCATGAAGGACTGGCTGGGAGGACCAGAGGTCAACCCACTGTGGACGGCACTGCTGTTCCTACTGTGCCACTCCAGTGCCAGTGCTGGGGCCAATGCTGGCTGTCAGCCTGGATTTGCTGCAGGTTCTCCTCCATCCCAACCTCAGCCTTTAGGCTCACGCTTCTCCTTGGCCTCCTCAGGGCAGACAGGAGGACTCACCACCCAGCAGAGGACAGCACTGGAGAATGCCACTGTGGCCTTCTTTCTCCAGTGTATCTCCTGCCACCCTAACAACCAGCGCCTTATGGCACAGGTCCTCTTACTAGTTATTATAGATGAAATAATAATAAAAATTAAAATAATAATGTTTTTCTTTTAACTTGTTAGATGTAGATTTGCACACATAATTAGACAAACGTGTTATTTAATGATTGCTAGTTGGTAAGCTAATTTATTTATAAATTGAAATTCAAATGTAGATATTCATTGGTTTCGGTCTTGGTTTTTAAGACTTCTGTCTTTGGCTGCAGGTTCTCTGTGAACTCTTCCAATCAGCACCTCAGCGAGGCAATGTACCCGTCTCTGGAAACATCTCAGGCTTCATTCGAAGACTGTTTCTGCAGCTCATGCTGGAGGATGAGAAGGTCACAGTCTTCCTACAGTCTCCCTGTCCGGTGGGTAACTCAATTATGTGGTCAACAGCGTTGCTCAGAAGTTTTACACAAACTATTGTGCTTTTTCTTAAATAAATGTTATTTCATTAAAGACTTTGAAATGAGGATGTGACATACAGCAAATGCCTGATGAAGTACTTGCTGTGAGCTTAAGGTGGCAGTGCAGCAGTATGAAGCATATGTTTGTTTGTTTTTTTCTGTATCACAACGGTCCCTTCACACTGATTCATGCCTGGCATTATGTGTTCTCAGTTACACCCTAATGGTTTATACTTTCTACTGCTCAGTTGCTGACTGTTACAAAAGCTTTGGAGACATGAGTGCCTGGAAGCATTGTATGGAGAAATTGGTTAATTACCCAAAGCAAGTCATTTTTCATTCATCTAGCTGAAATATCTCAATAATTGAGTAAATTTAGTGCAAACATTTATGGATTCCAGGTACTAAAGGTGATGTGATTTGAAAAAGGCATAAAGTTCTGGGCAACTTTGTTTAGGGCCAAATTGCGACACCTACTTAACAAAAGATGCTCAGACTAGGGCAGCTGTTTCAGTGATTCGCATGAGGCGTACAGCCTGCACCATGCAGTGAAGTCCCAAAAACTACAAAATTAAGAAAACCTTGGGGGTGGCCAAGATGATAGAAAGATGTCAGAACACACAGTGCTTTGTATGTTACAGAGCAATGGACTATTTGGCTGTAGACCAGAAAACAGCTAAATAGTCCCATATTGACAGCAAGTACAATATACTCTTTATGTTTAGTTTCTGCAGCTAACCTGATTGTGGTGTTTTCTTTTTTCCTTTCCTCCTCCTCAGTTATACAAAGGACGGATCAATGCAACCAGCCACATGATCCAGCATCCCATGTATGGAGCAGGCCACAAGTACCGCACCCTTCATCTACCAATTTCCACCACATTGGCTGAAGTCTTGGACCGGGTTTCTGGTATGTTTCAAGACAGAAAATTTCTCATTACAACAACAACAACAACCACATAAAGACTTCACTGCTCATAGTATGTACCAGAACATGTAGATGTTCCTGCCTTCAGGTTACACTTGTATTGTAACTGATGGAAAATGTCTTCTCTGCTCTTGACTTGAATGAGATTGCATGCTCTTTGTTTGGGAACCACAACACTGTATAGTATTCACTGACCTTTTTTGACCTCCTTTTCTTCTTTCCCCTCGCACCTTTTTTTCCCGTCCTGGGTGGTCCATAAAAAAAAAAAAAAAAATTCCCTGTGCATCTCCTCTTAGCTCCAGAAAGCTTGAGAGGGGAGGTGTAATGGAGTCATCTTGACCACCTCAGCTGGCTCCTTTCAGTGCAAATAAGCAAAAGCTCAGTTCCAAGCTTTCTCAAGTCATTCCAAAACACAAAACTGTTCCAGGACTCTACAGTCCAATTAATTTTTTCAACAAATCTACTTTTCCATCAACGTTTGATTAAATATTTTTTCTTTTTTTTAAAATCAGTTTTGAGAGTTACAAGATTTCAGAAAATTTAAGCTCTTGCTTGTTCAGACATCTTTTAGAAGTCTTTGTTTTTGCCTCCATCAAGTCCTTATGTAAAGCTTTGTCAGTGAAACATCTTTCTATTTTTTTTTCTTCTTCCAGTTATTCTTTTCCTTGAAGAAAAGATGCTCATTCTTACACTCACATGAAAATGTCCTACTATAGCATAAATTTTCTCCTACCAGTATCGATTGGAAATCTTTCTTGGTGTAATAAAACATTTCTTTTAGCTTTTGAGAATGCTGTATAGAAACTCCGTCATGCTAGCTAGCACGCAGTACGAGTTATTGTAACTGACTGTAAAAAGTCAGCATAACGAAAATAAACTCCACCTAAACTTGGTTTATATCTGACCAGATAGACTGCAGTCATAACTTCTTACCTGAAGTTCAGTTCACCTGACACTCAGACCGGCGGCCGCCTCGGGTCTCTCCTCCTCCTGCCTCACCTTCCCTCATCTACCCACTGGCCTCTGTGGAAGCCCCGCCATAGCCACCACCAAACAACTGAGTTATTTTTACACATCGGCCAACATCTAGCCAATCCACCACCTCTCATTGTTCATGCCGTTACAAATTAAAAAAAAAAAAAAAAGCACTTTGGGTGCCTTGAAAAGCACTATATAAATGCAATCCATTATTATTATTATTATTATTATTATTAAAAAAAAATCATCTGCCCATAAAAACGAAAAATCACCATCGGGCATACCGGGCGATGGCCAGTCCAGCTATGTCTTGCAGTAACAGTGGCTGTTTTCATATTTGCAAACTCATGAAGCCAGGAGGCCATTTTGGAAGAGTTTGGAGGAGAAATACACAATTGTTGTGCCAATAGAAACTGTTTGAATGTAAGCATTTGACAGATGAAGGAAGCTGATGTACGGGGAATATGTTTGCAAATTGTAATAGGAAAATCAAATTATGTTTTTGTGTGCTCTAAATATGTTAGACCATAAAAGTTTCACACTAAATTATTGTCAAATAATGTTTTGAAGCCTCTAAACTAGCTTCAATAATATTGTCTTGCCTCACAGCTCGCAAATGTGTACTTCACTGTCCTGTACAAACTTGCACTGTGTTAAACAGGACAAGGCAACTGCTTCGGTTAAGCTTCCCATTGGAGCATTCCTCCTTTGGTCTCTCTTTGAATTTTAAACACCATCTTGAAGTAAATATGTTGTAACAAGTTTGTAGCACAGCAAACACAAATTACAGCATATCCCGCTGAACACTGTATTGTCAGTGTTAGTTTACTGTCTGATTCCTATTGCATATTTATCAAAGTATCTTGTTTACAATTCTTTGTTCAGTGAATGTGAAACGTAGTAATCCTTCTCTTAATTTCAGAAGTAAGTTTATTCCCAGAGATGTGTGCTCATTAAAGGTAGTATCAACAGTAGTGATAAAATAAATGGCAGAAATTACATTCTTACCACCAACACAGAATTTGGGAGTTGATACTTAAGTCCAAAAATACACTTCTCTTTCAGTCTTCTGGCCGTGGTTATCCAATGAGCAATCGTTACATTACCCTGGATAAGAGACATTAAACATTCATTTAGACTTAACATTGGTCCATAACCAAAATGCTACCGAACAGTCAGACTTTGCTAATTTTGTATCACTGAAAGTGAAAAAGATACTTAAAATTGGTCCCTGCCTCTAGTTTTTAAGGTATGCTAATAGGTCCATTCTAAGACTGAAATGTGAAACCTTTTGGGTGGCTGTGCTCAGGAGGTCGAACAGGTCATCTACCAGCTGGAAGTTTTGTTGTTTGATCGTGGCTGCTGCATGCAAACATATCCTTTGGCAAGGTACTGCTTTGGGAGTTACTTAACCCTTAGATTCATAATCCGGTGGAGTAAAAACCTATGTGAATGGTAAATGGACTGGTTCTTTATATAGTGCTTTTCTACTCTTGAGCACTCAAAGGGCTTTTATGTTGGATAGAAAGCACGTGGGCGTAGGAAAAAAGTGATCATGTGACTCTGTGAATGAAGCATGTTGTATAAAACACTTAGAAATGCTCTACTAGAGGAACCCCAAAAGTTGATTCAAAAGCATCGTAGTATGTAGTAATATTCAGATGGGCACTCTCTCTTAAGTATTCTGCCACTTTTGTTTAAAATAGAGTCTTATGGATTGAATTATACAAGTATAAAAGGCAATTGAGGGCAGCATAGTGGCACAGTGATGGGGAGTTTGCATATTTGCAAGTTCTCTCTGTGTTTGCATGGGTTCTCTGGCTTTCTTCCACAGTCCAAAGACAGATGCAGTTGGTGGGATTAGGTTAATTGGTGAATCTAGTTGTCAATATGAATCGTTGTTTTTGTCTCTATGGCTACGTTCACACTGCAGGTGAAAGCGCATCAAATCCGATTTTTTTGACCCTATGCGACTCATATCCGATCATGGTGTGACAGTGTGAACGGCACAAATCCGATATTTTCAAATCCAATCTGGGTCACTTTCGTATGTGGTGCTGAATCCGATACATATCCGATGTTTCAGAAAGCGACTGCTGTGTGAATGGTCATGTCGCATTAAATCCGTCTTTTACATCACTGACACAAGACAGACGCCAATTATCAGCTCCGGAGAAGACATCGTGAACGCTTCCTGTCCATCCAGTGAAACTGTTGGGAAGACAACGTTGGAGAAACGTGAACATTTTATATGTTCTGTATAATCTGCAGATTCTGACAGAAATCTGCAGCTATCCTTGGAAGCACAGCTCCTCTAAAACAGCAATAAGGATCATTATTAGGTTATCTACATTATTATGTAAATAACAAATAACTTAAAGCAAAATTTGGGAAATGTAAAGTCCGAAGTCTTTATATTAAGGGCCATCAGTCAAACAATACTGTTTGCTCTGGGTCTAAACAGAGCCGTTGTGTGTGTGACGTCTTCTTTTGTGCATGCGGGCCGCTTTGAGCGTTCACACTAGAGTGCGTTTGCTGTCGCATTTTATTTGTAGTGTGAACGAGCAGACAAAAAAATCAGATTTGATCAAAAAATCTGAATTGAGCATTAAGACCTGCAGTGTGAACGTAGCCTATGTGTTGGCCCTGCGACAGACTGGCAACCTGCACCCTGCCTCTTGCCTTATGGTAGTTGGGATAGGCTGGATAAGCGGAAGAGAATGGATGGATGAAATGCAATTGTAAAGTTTGGGTTGGGTGGGTTGGTTGGGACTTATGCTGGCTGGTGTCCTTTGCCCCCCGGTCCTTTACAAAGTGGAATTGGACCTTAACTATCTCTGTTCTTTTAATGTGCAGCAGTAGCTTGGCACATGCAAGATTTAGAATAGCTTCATTTACATAGAGATGTACTACTGATGTTGGGGGCAGGCTGAAATGGTGGTTGGGAGTCACATTGCGCAACGGGCTTCCCGTCAGCAGTCGGTGAGTTGGGTGGCTGCCCTTTGAGACTGCAGGGCTGCCCTAGTACCATGATTGTGCTCGCTGGTGTCCTTCTGCATCTGATTATTGTCTCTTTGCTTGTGCAGTGCTATGGACTCCGCGTCCTGAATGTCTGTGCTGCCTGGGCGGGAGCAGGATATACACCCTGGCCTCAGTTGGGTTAAAGAGTAACCCCAAATACTGGTGGAGAATATTTTGTCTGGCTTATCGTGCTTGCACGCTATTGGCTTCACTGAGGATTGTAGCCACTTGGGGTCTGAGCTCATAGTTTCTCATCAGTGTTACGATATTTAAACTTTGGTGAGTCGTTTGACTTTGATGTGGGGAGGGATCAAAAAAAAAAATCTAAGAGAGCTACACGGTAGCCTGGCAGAAGTAGGAAGTGGAAAATTTCAGATTTTGTAAATGAGACTAGTGAGGTCTAAAGGCTACAGAACCACTGCCAAGACATTAGTGCATGACTTAGCCAAGTCAGGAATTGTAGTCTCAAAGAAGACCATTACTAGAAAGCTGTACAGGAACGAACTGCAACGTTAAAGACCACGAAAAAACACTTCTGAAGAACACAAATCCAATCTGAAGTATGCTGATGCAATTGGGAAAAAGAATATGTATGCTACAAGTAGGTCCTTTAATCAGTTGAGACAAAAAACTAGAGCTCTTTGAGCATAGAGATCCTGTTTATGTTCGGAGAAAGAAGGGAGAGGTGATCAACTCACGCTTTTCAACTTTAACTGGCTTTGTAAAGTAAGGACACAAGGGGGCAGCCCTTTCTCAAATTCCAAGCAAAATTTGATTAATTAAGAACTGGAGAAGTCATGTTTTTCAGTTATAAGAGCTGCAGTTTTAATTACAGCCTAAATTATTAACAAAATATCCCAGCAGTCAGCTCTGTCCTTGCAGTTTAATTCACTTGGCATTCTCTGGCTATCAAGGTCAGCTGTGCAGCGCTGATGCTGTGAGCTTCGGTATTACCTGTTAAGTACAAGGCAGCTATGATGAATAGCTCACCCCCTGGGACCTTGAAAAACCTGATACACTGCTGCTGTTACAGGGCAGTATGCATGTCTATAAGACATATCATCTTCTGGCTGTTCTTGTGTGGGTGAACAAATTTTGCATCTGATGCATCTTTTCTTTCCTTCTTTCTTTTAGCTTGCTAATGTTATTTAAACCAAAGCAATAAAAAAAACCAAGAAGTGTGACAAAATATATATTTAATTTTCTGTGTCTGTTTATCCAGATACACCCAGCATTACTGCCAAACTGATCAACGAGCAGAAAGAGGATAAGGAGAAGAAGAATCATGAAGAGAAAGAGAAGATGAAGGCAGACAACGGCTTCCAGGACAACTACAGTGTTGTAGTAGCCTCAGGTACAGTATGTGTGTCTTGTGTCATTTACACACCTAATAATGACACAGTATATAAGCTATGATGCATTTTGTTGAAAAACAAATATTGTTCTGTATTTCTGTATTTTTATTTTCTTCTCTGCCTTCAGGCTTAAAGTCCCAATCAAAGCGAGCTCTTTCCACCCCTCCCCGGCCTCCATCAAGGAGAGGCCGTGTCATGAGTGACAAGTTAACTGCTTCATCCAGTGTGGATCCTTCAGCTAAAACCATCAGTGTCCCTGTCTTCCACCTCTACCACAAGCTGCTTCCAGGTGCCACATACACAACCGATTCATATCAGACAGCAACAAGCGCAGGTCTTTGAGTAAAATGTAAAATGTTCACATATTACCGAAGAGAAACGGTGTGTACTCTGTCCTCTTATCCAGGTCAGCCACTCCCACCTGAGATGACCCTGGCCCAGCTACTCACACTTCTGTATGACCGCAAGCTACCGCAGGGCTACCAGTCCATCAGCCTGACAGTGAAACTGGGCTCCAAGGTCATCTCTGACCCCGGCCTTTCAAAGACTGACTCGTTCAAGAGACTCCGCACTGAGAAAGGTAATAAAACACACAGCTCCTAAGGAGGAGTCAGTTCAGATATTATACTGATGTCCCACTAAAAATATGCTTTAAAAAATCAATACAGCTGACTTATTTATTACTTTAACTGTAAAACTTTTGATGATTAATTACAATTTTAACTTTTTGTAAGCAGTCTAAATTCCTTCACTGATAATTTAGAGATTTCTCTTTTGCACATGAGCGCAAAACATAAACAAGCCAAATCTTTGTGAAAGATGCATCAAGCTGCACCCAATACGTGAAGTCAGACATATGAACAGCACCAAACATCCAGTCATTTCTAAACTAAAATGCAGACACCCAGCCATATATGCAGCATTTTCTAGGATGTCTACATACCAAATAATTGAGATACTGCAGCTAAAATGCAGCAATATTATAGAAGTAAAGCCAAAGGACCAACAAACGAAAAAGGCTCTGCCTGCTGAAAAACTCACAGGACCTTAGTTACAGTGTGCTTAAGTTGATCCTCTCACTTTGTCATCACATGATGTTGTGATTGGCTACTTTGAATTCACACCCCTGACTACCCACATCAGGCTCTCCCTCAGCTGTCCCAAACCAAAGACCACGCTAGTCCTGGTTAGAGGCTGAACAAACTCTTAATTTGTAATGAGTCCTGCACCTGTTCTGGTGTTTTTTCTCAACTGTGCAAACAGTATCTTTCAGATTATGTCACATTTGGGATTTTGGCACGGTCAGCTAGTCTATTCAGTGGTGCCTCTGTGTCAAATTCACATATCTAAATATGAAATGAAGGTTAACTTATCAAATAGAAATGGAAGAAACTAAGATTCTTCTCATTTTTATTATTATTTCAAGACCACTTCAGTAACTATGATCAAGTAAATAGAAATGGAGTTTTTAAAATGTAGTAAAAATCCAGACCTGTTTTTTTCCACTCTACTCTCACATCAAGATTTAATGGAATTGTACTTTGGTCTGAACTCAGTTCACATCACCTTGGCTGCTTCTCAGGCTGTACTGAGAGGCTTTGAAGTCTAAAAGCTTGCAGAGTGTTTTTTTTTTTTTAGCACAAACTGTTCAAACACTTTCCTGCTTACCTTTGCATTCATTTGGGAGTTAAGCCTTTTCATCCTTATATGTTGCTTTGGTACAACATTTATAGGGACGTTAGTGTTGCATTTGTGTCTCTAAACGATTGTGAACATGAGGTTTTTTTTATGGCTGAAAGATGGTATATTTGAATTTGTGCCCACTTACTGTGAGAGTCTTACCTATTGACTCACATTGTAAATTGCTATTGAATTTCATTCAGTCAGGACAGGTTGTTGCTTGAATCCAACTGCTGATATCCCATTCAAAACTATGCTGTCATTCTGTAGAAGTGGTGACTTTCAGGCTGGTTATATTTAGCGTTTTGATTCTGCAGACTCATGGGTCAGTACTCGGTCAAATTAATTTTTAATGTCAATGTCAGCACTGGTGAATCTGCAGATATGCTCATATTCCCTTTATCCATGCGACATGTCCTATCCACAATCCATATTTTCCATCTTAACACTCATGTGTCACTGTTTAAGAAATCATAGGGTATGTGAAATGAGACTTTTATAACTACCATTTTTACCCTTCGGCTGTAAAGGCTGATGGGCAGATGTTGTCAGGTGAGCGGGCGGCGTAGATACCCGAGTTTGTGAATGTGAAAGCTATAGAATAAAGTGACTTACGAGCTTCAAATTGATATCATAGGTACATGTACTAAAAATCTTGGAAGTTTTTGGATCCTGGTGACCTTGACCTCAATGTCAGAAATAATGTTTTCTGAAAATCATGTGAATGGCATAACTTGAGAAAAAGGCAATATAGAATTTGGGTGACTTGGGTGAACCATTCTTTAAATCAAAATACACTGTATTTCTAAAAGTATTCACTCCTCCATCCAAATAAAGGATTCAACTGGTCCAGTCATTGCCAGAAGTGTATGAAATCAGCAGCTAGGAGTGCAGACTAATTCTGCACACATTGAGTTGCTCTCATGAGCTTTGTGAATTACAGCGAACCATAATGCCACCTGCACGTAAAATTTATCCACTACTGCTAAATATTCCACAGTAAACTGTGGTATTGTAATAAAGTGTAAGTGACTGGGAACAGTATCAACTCAGCTACGAAGTGATAGGCCACAAAATCAGAGCAGGGTCCATTGCAGAGGTCACCAACGTCCGATCGCTTCAGACCTCCAAACTTCAGGTGAACTTCAGATTAATTGAAGAACAGTGTACAAAGAGGTTCATGGAATGTGTATCCATGTTTAGCACCTGCATCCAAACCTTACTTCCCCACAACTCAATGCAAAGTGCCGGATGCAGTAATGTAAAGCACACACCAGCTTTGGATCTTCTGGAGCTAAATGAGGCCACCCAAACACATGAGATGTCATCGATAAGGCCAGGATGCCCTTAGTTGAGCACATCAGGACTTAGTAGTGGAGCTCAAATAAGTCAAAAGATATAGAACAAAAAGTAAAATCCCAGGAGGACATACCTTCAAGAAATATTTTAAAGAAATCATTGTTTATTAACTTTTACTTTATTTTATAAGATATTTTTCTTTTATGCTTGCTCTTTTCTTTTTTCTTGTTTTTTTTTTTTTGCTCCATCATCTGGATGAATTGTACACCTTTTGAGTCTTTTCTATCCACAAATTTTTTGTGAATACTCACTGCCTGCAAATACAGACAATTCAGATATTTAAGAAAAGGAAAACTGTTAACGGTTTTCACCCCAGTTACATACCTTGAGTATGTAACTGAGCAGCTCAGTTTTTCTTTAGCCATTACCTTCACATAACGAATGGGTACTGACTCATCACTTCCTTCCAATGAACTCGAATAAACTACCCAAATGTGCCCACTGCCCAGACACTAACTGCTTGACGGGGTCTGTCATTATCTTCATTTAACCAATAGATTCATCCTCTCTGTGGATCCTGATTCACTGTGTCATTCTATAACCTGTAGAGATTAGACACCTGCAGTACAGGACAGCTTACCGATGACAGGGATTTGTGGCTCGGTGAAATCTCTCTCTGATTCAGACTTTGCATCAGGGATTTAATTTCATTAAGGGAAATTCTTTACATATTTTGTAAACCAGTTGGTTTTCTTTTGAGAGAAAGGACCTTGTCAGGCTTCACTTCCACAAACCTTATTATTACAGAATTAAACTTACCAGTTTGTGACAGTGCACAACTGTGACACACAGTGTTGTCTTCAGTTAGAATCCTCAGGATTAATACAGACGTTGGATAAGGATTGCAAGAGTGATGAAACTCTGGGAAAGAGTTAAATATGGTTAAAAGATTCTGTTGATTCTATTTAACCATGAGTTGACACAATGCAACAATGCATAGCAATCAGCCCAGTTAATCAAGTTCATCACAAGTAACGTCACATCTTTATTCACAATGACCAAGGAGTTTTCTCAAAGTAGATATAACCTGCTATTGCCTGCTGCTTTTTTTTAAGACAATTAAACTTTTTGTGATTTGCAGTTCAGAATAACCTGTAATTCAATCAATCTCTTTTATAAAGCACTGAATTCACTTTTCTTCCAAAAAGATCTTAGTAATTGTTAAAATTTGTAGATATTTTCGTTAGTTCTGTCATCAAAAATGTATTTGTAAACATTTTAGTTTTAGTAATTAAACATAAACATTTTTAGTTAAATTATTTAATGCTTAAACCAGTTAGACCTGCAGAAAGGCGTTAGATTCTCCAGATTTAGCTTAAGGAACCCTGCAGGGAACCTTACCTTCTCTGTGTATAGTGTGGTTGAACCTCAGAACATATCACATAATAATGTGTGTAAAAATATTTATTATGGACAGAATTAAGACAAACATAGCAAGTGGATTTACAGGAGATTACTGAACTGTTAAGAGTTTGCTGAAACAAACAAAAGGCTTGTAATTGTTTTCAGTCTCAGCCAGTGGATGAACGTACAAGGTCCTCTCTTTGCTCTACTTGCAGTGGATCACTGTGACATCCTGAATAGCTGCCCTGAGGATGAACCAATGATGCCTAATGAAGAATGTCTGGATGCCGCAGCTGATGAGTCCCTGCTGGAGACGAGTCCCATTCAGTCACCTCTGCAAGTCTTTGCTGGCATGGGGGGCCTGGCCCTGATAGCGGAGAGGCTGCCCATGCTATACCCCGATGTCATTCAGCAGGTAAAACTCAGCTTTCAAGAGGCACAGAAAATTAGAAATTGAACAACTTGCATACATACAGCAGTTCTTTAGTATTAACTTTTTATTTCACAACAAATGTTTTGAGCTTACCTGCCCTGATAAAGAGCCTTGTGTGTCTCCTAAATTCACCTGTCAGCATTGTCTTGCATTTCACACCTTCGCTGAGCCTTTACTCGTCGTTGCGGTTGTTCACAGGTCAGCGCTCCTGTGGTTCCCTCCAGCACACAGGAGAAGCCCAAGGACAGCGACCAGTTTGAGTGGGTGACCATAGAGCAGTCGGGTGAGCTGGTGTATGAGGCACCAGAGTCCATTGCAGCGGAGCCACCGCCCATCAACAAACAACAGTCCCAGACATCCTCATCGTCATCATCCTCAGTGCAGACCATGTCGCCCATCCCTGCCCACTCACTGGCAGCTTTTGGCCTCTTCCTGCGCCTGCCAGGTTACGCAGAGGTGTTGCTAAAGGAGAGGAAACATGCCCAGTGTCTGCTGCGGCTGGTACTGGGTGTCACAGACGATGGAGAAGGCAGTAAGTCTGAAAACACGTCACAGCTGTCCGCACTGAAATTCACCTTGGGCTTTGAACTTTTAGCTTGGGAAGTATTTAATGCCAGAAAAAGTTTGAGAATTGCTAAGCTATTTGAAAGAAAGCTCTTGCAAAGATCCTTTGCACACAGCTATTTCTCCTGTCTGTCCCCAATTGACTAAAATATAAAATTTACTGTGTTTTCTAACCAGCGAGAGTTTGTCAGCACGGTGTCTTATTTTCCTTTTTGCCCCCCCCTTCAAGAAAAGTAAAATAAAAATGGATTGTTCATGTGTGATTTAATCGACTAAAACACAAATCTAAACAACAAATATAAAAGCAGCATCAAAACCTTCTTATTTTGAGTGTCTGCTTTGACATCTTCTTAGGTCACATCCTGCAATCTCCATCAGCCAACGTGCTCCCCACACTACCATTCCATGTCCTGCGAGCACTGTTCAGCAGCACCCCTCTGACCACAGACGACGGTGTGCTTCTGCGTCGCATGGCTCTGGAAATCGGTGCCATCCACCTCATTCTAGCCTGTCTGTCAGCTCTGAGCCACCACGCCCCTCGCAACCCCAATGCCAATACCAGCGTCTCTGAGGTATGACCCATATCACACATACATTCTGTTTCTAATCGTCAATTGTCCCTGACGATAGAGCAGGGCGATGTGACCAAAAAGATTTATCACGATATACATTTGAAATTTTGCGATAACGATATAACTGACGATATAATTGACACTAGACAAAACACTTTACAACTCCACAACTTTATTAGTGCAAAAAAAACATCTATGTATTTTCACTTAAACAAGCAGCTGTTTTATGTGCATTAAAGTTATATAAAAACGTAACAGTGCAAATTCCTTGACAGTTTAACCAAAAGGCATTTCCAGTGGAAACTGGCCGACATATCCTCAGCATAACCATGTATAATATCCACAAAACTTCAAAGAAGTTATACACACACAATACGGTAATATTATGTTGGAGCACAGTACGTATCACTCCGCGAGGCTCCTGCCTATGAAAGCCGTAATGCTCCGACAATCTATCAAGTGGTGCGGCTTCGTAGCTTAGCAAAGTCGTACTAAAACATTTGACAGATTTTCGAGCACCGTGTACATAAAATCGTTTCGAGGTCAGTAAACACAACCAGGATTCAAACATAAGGCACACGGGATTATAAGGGGCTCTGTCGACTTTCAGAAAAATCAAAGGATTGATTTTAAGTGTGCCGTATTTTCCAAACAACACGGTAATAACGACGGCCCGCTAGCATGCTCTACCAAAAATAGTGCTTTGTTGTGTATCTGACGGATGAAAGCTAAACCAGTTCCACACCACTGAAGCTGCAGCATTTTTACAAACCAGTTCAGCTTCATCTGTTTCATTCAACGATCCGCTTTCGCTCTTCTCATTCGGCGTCGCCGCCATGTGCGTATGTAAACAAAGGCACTGCGCATGCGCGTTTTACCCATATTCTATCACGATATGTCATTTTCCTATCGTTGCCCAAAGTTACCGGTATTACCGTGAACGGTATGATATAGCCCAGCCCTACCTGACGATACATTTTGGCTCTTTCTTTTAAATTTGTGGCTGATGACAGCTTCCTGTCGGTGTTGCATTGTGAATTATTTCTTGAACCTTTCACCAGCCTGTGAGATGTCTAAGAAAAGAGAGTCCTGTCCAGCTCTTGTCATTTTCTTACTTCTGTCAGACTAACCCAGCTTCATGCCACTGGCTACTCTCACTTTGCCTGAGTGTTTTGCTGTTGGCAGTAATGGAGAAACTGAGGATAAAAACGATTGCCGTTATTAATGACCCTCTGTCTTGCTGCTTTACTTACGGCTTCCTTAGCGTACCTTTGCCTGGCAAATGGCTTAATTGTTCATAGTGAATGATAAAAAACAAACAGCTGCAGGGAGAAAAGGCTGTGCATCCGAGATGTCTTTTGTATAATTGATGTCTGCAGGGGGAGAAACGGGTAGTACCTCACCTCGACTTGCCTGACTCTGCTAACTGCACATCTTCTATGACCTGAAGAAGTGCAGATAGGGCTGTTCGATATAACAATATATATCAGATGACGATATAAAAACGTCTATCGTTTCATTTTACGCTATTGTTTCGTGGTGTCGCAAAAGAAACCGTTTATGGCAATATTTTTTTCATTGTTTTGATCGCAGTCATTGGTTTTTATGTGTTGTCGTCAGCAACAACGACAGTAAAACCATCACGTGTTGGCTTGTTTATTTTCCGCATAAATCTTTCAAAATAAAGCTTAAGATCCTGTTGAGACTTTTCAAAATAAACTGAATCACGTGAAAGAGCAGATTGTTTACAGATGAGAATTAAAAAAGAGCCACCAGGTGCTAAAAAATAAACCTTAGACTCAAACGTTAGAACAGGCTTTCCCCGCAGCACGCTGTGTAATAAATACTCAAAGAAAACTGCAGCCTTTACAACTTATGTCTAAAAATGTATAGTTTCATGCCTCTGTTAAAACACTCAACTCCAGGTACACGACGCCCAGCTGGAAACACTTCACACAAGTCGAGCTGCCCGAGATTGACAGAATTTACAGAAAATGTTACATTTTTGTGATTTATATCGTTATCGGGACGATAGATGTCTTATATAGGGATATGAGATTTTGGTCATATCGCACAGCCCTAAGTGCAAAGTATATGGACGTTTAGCTCTTGAAACAAAAAAATTAAGGATGTGCTTTACATACAAATGTAGAGCAATTTACAAACCATTCTGACAGCAATATAGCATCAATGGGCTTTTAAATAAAGTCGGGAAGAGAGAGCCTGGTTTGTGTTTGTATGCATTTAATGGCAGCTTGTGTTAATGTGTAGGAAAAATCAATGATTGATTTCCTAGTGTGAATGGCAGAGGTCACATCTGAAATCATAGTTACTGTGATCTCAGGTGGTCTTCAGCGCTTTTTTTTTTTTTTTTTTTTTTTTTTTTTTTAATTTTTATAAATTAAAGGGGCCTCAAAGAGAGGCGTAAGAACAGAGTCAACAATGGTTTGGTATCCCAGAAAAAGAATAAACCAGTTAGACCTGTTTTCTTATCATGTTTCAAACACCAAACTGAAAAAATTAAAACATATCTAGCTAAAGCATATGAGCTTATGAGTTTTTCACCCCCTGAGTGGAGGTGTTGTCACTGGGTTCCTGAAGCAGACCTGCCTTGTTTTTGTTGTGGTGGTGATGTGTCCGGTCTCATGCTTGTTCAGGGACTGTGTGAATACACAAATCTGAGCCAAACGCATCACACTGGCAGTGGTTGACCTTGATCTCCTGAGACCCATGTTCTGGAGTGGTAGCACTGGTGTGAGATAAGACACTGTGTTTTAAACATGAGAGACAATTGAACAAAACATTAACTTTAAACTTCAGGGACCAATTTTCTGTCTGCTCCTTTGACTCATTTCTTGTTTGACTCCATGTGACCATCACAAATGTTTTATGGCAGCTTTCTATGTAGGCCACAACCAACTCTGACCTTTTTGAATACATGATAAAACGTGATGAAAAAGCAGCAACAGTGTTTACGCCTGAATTTCATTAATAATTGTTAAAGGGAAGTAAAAATGCAAAATCTTTGATTTGTGTGTGTGTGTGTGTGTGTGTGTGTGTGTGTGGGGCAGCCACAGATATCCAGCTGTCATGGTGGGGGGACCAGTGAGGAGCAACAGCTGTACTGGGCTAAAGGAACAGGTTTTGGTACTGGATCTACAGCGTCAGGCTGGGACGTAGAGCAGGCCCTCACCAAGCAAAGGCTAGAGGAAGAGCATGTCACTTGTCTACTCCAGGTAAGTGCAAATGAGCATTTTTTTTTTAAGGTGGGTTATTTTTGCCTGGTATTCCCTATGAAACATGGGCCATAAATGAACCCATTAATTTTTTTGTGAACTTGCACTATAGTATTCAAATTCAACAGACTGACCAAACTACAAGACGCAAATAATGAGCAGACAGCTGGGTTAAATGGAGGGCAGGGAACTAAAACGGCTTGTTTCGGGCAGGGGATAAAAAAAGGGCTGCAGCAATGCTCAATTTAAGATGAGTAAGGATTCATTTGAACCATGAACCACGCAAAGGTATCATATCTAGCTATGTTTAATTTCTTTTGATGTTACTTACTGTGCCTTGTCATAGTGAGAGATGAGCACCCAACAATACAGTTGGTGCATATATTTGATTCCCAATAAAGAGGTATGCTTATCATCCTGGCAGTTGTGGTGTGTAGGAAGGGACATCTGAAGACACACAGTGATCAAAAACATGGATTCTCCCTCATCCAGAGCAGGTCACATGAACGCTTTTCTTCATAAAGGGTAAATTTTAATTCTGCATTTGTTTTTCTTTACTAGGTCTTGGCAAGCTATATCAACCCAGCAGGCTCAAGTGGCTGCCACATTGCTGATGCCTCTTCAACAGCCAGCAGAGCTCACAACAGCTCAGCACTGCCAGCAGTGCTGCTAGAGCTGCTGAGCCAGTCCTGCCTCATTCCCGCCATGTCCTCCTACCTACGCAACGACTCAGGTAGGGCCCATGTCTTTGCAAGTGATGAGTATGACCAACAGAGAGACGGATCTAGCCTCTGTGCGCCTTGATTCCTAGGCCCCACCGGTTGGCTGAGGAGAAGTGATTTGAACCTCTGTATATTTCAGCTCAACAGAGTGATCACGTAGGAATTTCTACCATAAACACTAAGCAAGAAAGATGACTCTCCTGTCACACTGAAGTGGACATGAAAGGGTTATCTGTAAAAATAATGTTGTATCCCTTAGATCTTTCGTTCTATTCACTGAAATGAATAGTGCTTACCCACACAAAGGAAATAGGACTTTTGTGGTTTACATCAAACATGACACAGACCTTTAGGCAACATGTTAAATTCTCTAAGGAGAGACTGCTGATAAGTGATGGTAGCTGAGTTTGTAAGAGATTAATGACACAGAACTATAGAACAACTGAGAATGCAATCACGAGAATGAAAATAAACATTTCACTTTTTATTAGGCATCAAGATGGGGATAGTTTACGGCTCAAGTCACCTTGAGTCTTCATAACATCTTTATTTACAGTCTGTTTGCTGAGACCTGGTATGCATCTTACCAAAAGTAACATGTAAGTTACTGTCTGCTTGATAGTAACTTACATTTTTCACTGAGAATATTGATCAACTCAAGTAAGTCTGTGACAAGCACAATGTAATATCCTGTAATTGAATCTAGCTTGCCCACTATAAAAATGCAGAAAGCTGCATACTTCCAATAGGCTTGATAAGTTTGTGGTTATCATTGCTCCTATAGTATGTGTTTAGAAATCTGTCATTAAGAAGTCTTACCGCTCCATGTTTCATTATTTAGATTCTACATACTCGAAAACATCATGAAATCAATTTCCTGAAGGGTTTCTGGCATTTGTGTTTGTGGGCAGATTTTTAAAAAAAAAAGAAAAAAAAAGACCAATTTTCAAAAATGATAAATTTAACTGATTGCTATCAACCTGGGAAGCAAAAATCAGAAAAGCAGTCTGCTACTTAACACTCGGTGTTCTGTGGACACAGAGAGAAAGTAACACCTATATGCCACTTTAAAGTTTTTGTTTACACAATTAACCATAGCTGTATGCTCACTGGCTAAACGTGTTCGTTGTTGTTTATACCTAAGAGTCTAGCAGGGATACTGTTGAAGACAAAGTCAAAGGAGCTTGCAAAGAAGAAGACAAAGCTACAGCTTTGGCATGAAATCTTGGATTCCAGGGACTTTAGAGTAATTTTATATTGTATAGCAAAGAGAGAACTCCAATTTCAAAAAGTAAAAGTGCTAAGCAGATAAATATATACATGAATGCAAGTGAATGTAGACGGTGCTGCACAGTTAAGGTTAGGTCAGCCCACTGCTTATATCCTCGATCGTGGCTCAAGAGTTGGGAGTTCGCCTTGTAATGGGAAGGTTGCTGGTTCGAGCCCCGGCTTGGACAGTCTCGGTCGTTGTGTCCTTGGGCAAGACACTTCACCTGTTGCCTACGGGTGGTGGTCAGAGGGCCCGGTGGCGCCAGTGTCCGGCAGCCTCGCCTCTGTCAGTGCGCCCCAGGGTGGCTGTGGCTACAATGTAGCTTGCCATCACCTGGGCATCTGGTGATGGCGACACATCATGTGTGAATGGGTGGATGACTGGATGTGTAAAGCGCTTTGGGGTCCTTAGGGACTGGTAAAGCGCTAGTATCATCCCAGAGCCTGTTACAGTGAGTGTATGCTACCTGTGTGTGCCTAATGCTGCTGGTTGTTTAACTTTGCAGGAGTATGTAAGCATGCATGCTGGCTTGTATTAATGTGCCCCTGGTCTCATAATTAAATAACAGCTGATAAATAGCATTGTGAGTGTTGTAATTACTCCTCATTATCTGGTAAAAGCCTCTGACGTGTGTTTAAATCCAAGTGTTTCCACATGCTGTGTTAAAGCATGTCCTTTGTAATACTTTTAAAACTGATATATTTATCACCCAGCTTAATAGCACATAGGTATAATGTCATGTGTTGAGTAGACATTGATTAGAGTTAATTGAAATCATGGTGTGTCCTGCCAAATAGAAGCTGGGAGCAGCTGGACCACCTTTTACATGAAAGCCAGGTGGCCAGGAGGTCCAAGGTGTGAATAAATGACTGACCAGAGCTGACTGTAGTGAACACTGGTTTTCTCTGCTTCTCTAACATTATTGTCTATGCTCTGCTTATTTAATTTAGCATCACATTGACTGCACGCGCACAAGAAAAAATACAGTCCCATAGAAATTTTGCGTCCTTTTTTAATATACTCTAGTCTGTGAAGCTTTTAGTAAAATGTTGCTATTTTTGTTTCTTTTTTTAGCCATGTTCTGTAGTATCCTTAACTGGCAGTTTAAGTTTCTTCATTCTACACCTTAGCCTTCATTGCCTCTTTCAAATCTGATAACTGGCTCGAGGTAACATTTATAACGGGCACTTTGACACACATCGAGAGATGGAGCACTTAATTCATTGTCATCTCATTTTTAAATACAGCATGGTCCAAAACACAAAATATGTCTTTTTGAAAAATAAAACCTTTTTTTTTTTCAATAAGACAATTTATTAAATATAGCTGAAATATTTGTAAGATTTTTCATATTTTCGGCTAAAACATACTTTGTTTCAGAATTTTTAACACTAACATAATTCAGCTGTTTGTTTTTTTTGCTCCTGGTGTCAAAAAAGATACTTGCATTGCCTTACCTTGGCCTCAAGTAACAATGTGAGGGATCTTGGGGTCTTGAACTTTTATCCTCCTTTTGTTGCCCTGCAATAGGCTACTGGGAGCTTCCCATTCTGGACTATCCTGCTTCTTCACTCACCTATTTCATTTACTGTATGTTTATACACCTGTCTGCATTTAATCATTAGTTACTTTTCATCTCTGGCTCTCTTCTGCAGTGTCTTTTGTTCTGTCTCTCTGGAGATTGTGCCCCTCCCTAATCTCGGTTCTATCTGAGGTTTCTTCCTGTTAAATGGAGTTTTCCCTTCCCACTATTGCCAAATGCTTGCTCAAATTGGGTCATGTCTTGAATATAAAAGAGACACAACAAGTTTTCGATAACTGAAGAACCAAAAACTGCGAAACTCTGCCCACTAGGCTGAAGAAATGCCAGAGAAGCAGAGCCCAAGAGAATGAATGGCCTGCTTGCCAAAGATCCATTCAGAGTATATGTTCAGCTACAAGGGAGCAATTTCACAATGGAAGACACAGCCAGAACTGAAATTGAGCGTACCATAGCAATCTTCCAGAGCAGAAACAACGAGTCTCCAGAATAAAGACCTGAACAGCACCAGAACCCAAAATGACTCGTACTAGCTGAGGAAGCTAACAGCACTCCTTGATTGCTTGACTGCACAAATAAGGGCGCTGCTATGCGAGTACCTGAAAGGTTGAGGGTGAAGATTAGTTGGTTTCAGGGCCTTGGTTGGTTTTAATCTGCCACATGGGATGTACCATTGACTTACACAGGGAAGTGGCTGACATCAATCTTACCAGTGGCTAGGAAGGACAGAACAGAGGTGTTCTGAGCATGGTAGAAAGGAAGACTGCTACAAGACTGCCCCAGAGACTATCAAACACATAGTAGCAAGATGGAAGATGTGAGCTGGGACTATGTACACTGAGAGGCACAACCAAGTGGCTTATAGTGTCCAAGAACATCTGTGATGCATAGAGATTAGAAGTCCTCAAGCCCCAATCGAACCAATATGGGACACCACTAAAGGTGATGATGAATTAAAAACAGGGCGACGGTCAGTGGAATTTCTACCTTCACACAGAGAAGCAGCTGTGACCAACCAACCAGACATAGTTGTGGTTGAGAAGATGCAGAAGACTGTAGGTTTGATAGATGAGACAACAACATCAGGAAGGAGGAGCACGAGAAAATAGAGAAGCATCAAGGACTGCGGGAACCACTGGAACAGGTTTAGAAAGTTAAGTTCTAAGTGGTCCCAGTGGGATTAGGAGCATTAGGACCTATAACTCCCAAACTGGAAGTGTAATTCCAGGCTTAACATTAGAGGTATCTGTCCAGAAGATTGCAGTCCTACAGTGCCTACCACTGCAATGAGTAAGAGGAAGATTTGTTTTAAATATCCAAAGGTGGGAACTGACAATGTACCTTGTTAATTGTACTCGAGTATTTACACAAATCTGTTCTTTTTACTCCTCATATTTTCAAAACAGGCTTGTAACTTTAGGGTTTAACACATTTGAGGAAAGATTTTTGGCATCAGTGTGAGCCTTCAGACCTTTAAACTGATTTGATCCTAAATGGATGAACAATAGCACACAAAATACGATATTATTTGTGTATCACTGGATTATCACATACAAAAACATTAAAGATGCAAATACATAATTTATTCATCATTTATAGTGCTATACTGAGGAGTTGAGGTTAACTAGGTTGAAACGATTTGGAACAGTGTTTTGGTTGAAAATGTCCATAATTGTGGTCATGGTGCCAATTTAGATTGTGTATTAGATCGTGAAGATCCAACATCTGGAGGATGTGCAGGATAAATTGATTAGCTTGTCATACTGTGGTGAGTTTATAGTAAAGCACTGTTCTGAATTGGTGCACAATGGCTGTGTTGCTAATGGTTACTGTTAGGTGGTTAGATGATACTTAGATTTCTTTTTTAATTCACTTAATTCTAACTTTATGCAACTTGATATGATCTAGTTTAAGGGCAGTGTAAACAGTATACTGATAATGGCTGGAGTCTAAGCAAAGATGGCTCGTGAAACATCTGTTTACATCTTATGTACAGTGGGGCAAAAAAGTATTTAGTCAGCCACCGATTGTGCAAGTTCCCCCACTTAAAATGATGACAGAGGTCAGTAATTTGCACCAGAGGTACACTTCAACTGTGAGAGACAGAATGTGAAAAAAAAATCCATGAATCCACATGGTAGGATTTGTAAAGAATTTATTCGTAAATCAGGGTGGAAAATAAGTATTTGGTCACCTCAAACAAGGAAAATCTCTGGCTCTCACAGACCTGTAACGTCTTCTGTAAGAAGCTTTTCTGTCCCCCACTCGTTACCTGTATGAATGGCACCTGTTTGAACTCATCATCTGTATAAAAGACACCTGTCCACAGCCTCAAACAGTCAGACTCCAAACTCCGCCATGGCCAAGACCAAAGAGCTTTCGAAGGACACCAGGAAAAGTATTGTAGACCTGCACCAGACTGGGAAGAGTGAATCTACAATAGGCAAGCAGCTTGGTGTGAAAAAATCAACTGTGGGAGCAATCATCAGAAAATGGAAGACATACAAGACCACTGATAATCTCCCTCGATCTGGGGCTCCACGCAAGATCTCATCCCGTGGGGTCAAAATGATCATGAGAACGGTGAGCAAAGATCCCAGAACCACACGGGGGGACCTGGTGAATGACCTGCAGAGAGCTGGGACCAAAGTAACAAAGGTCACCATCAGTAACACACTACAACGGCAGGGAATCAAATCCCGCAGTCCCAGACGTGTTCGGCTGCTGAAGCCAGTGCATGTCCAGGCCCGTCTGAAGTTTGCCAGAGAGCACATGGATGATACAGCAGAGGATTGGGAGAATGTCATGTGGTCAGATGAAACCAAAGTAGAACTTTTTGGTATAAACTCAACTCGTCGTGTTTGGAGGAAGAAGAATACTGAGTTGCATCCCAAGAACACCATACCTACTGTGAAGCATGGGGGTGGAAACATCATGCTATGGGGCTGTTTTTCTGCCAAGGGGACAGGACGACTGATCCGTGTTAAGGACAGAATGAATGGGGCCATGTATCGTGAGATTTTGAGCCAAAACCTCCTTCCATCAGTGAGAACTTTGAAGATGAAACGAGGCTGGGTCTTCCAACATGACAATGATCCAAAACACACCGCCCGGGCAACAAAGGAGTGGCTCCGTAAGAAGCATTTGAAAGTCCTGGAGTGGCCTAGCCAGTCTCCAGACCTCAACCCCATAGAAAATCTGTGGCGGGAGTTGAAAGTCCGTGTTGCTCGGCGACAGCCCCAAAACATCACTGCTCTCGAGAAGATCTGCATGGAGGAATGGGCCAAAATACCAGCTACTGTGTGTGCAAACCTGGTAAAGACCTATAGTAAACGTTTGACCTCTGTTATTGCCAACAAAGGTTATGTTACAAAGTATTGAGTTGTATTTTTGTTATTGACCAAATACTTATTTTCCACCCTGATTTACGAATAAATTCTTTACAAATCCTACCATGTGGATTCATGGATTTTTTTTTTTTTCACATTCTGTCTCTCACAGTTGAAGTGTACCTCTGGTGCAAATTACTGACCTCTGTCATCATTTTAGGTGGGGGAACTTGCACAATCGGTGGCTGACTAAATACTTTTTTTGCCCCACTGTATATCCTTAATGAGCAGTAAATCTCAGAGCAGCAGCAGCACAGGTCAACTAATCACAGCCTGTCCATCAAGATAATCTTCTGTAGGTCATAGGTTTTTGACTTTTACTTGACTAAAGACATTAAATTGGTCTGTCAACTTTTACGAGGTTTTGTTTTGTTTTTTTTATAACTCCCCTGAACTAAAATATGTCTGCCCCCCTTGCCATCTCTGCATACATCTCAAAACTGGAATTAAGTAATCTGGAATCCATTTCATAAATAGAAATGACACATGTCCCCTCCACCTTACTACTTAATTCCAGTTTTGCTTTGTCTCAAACAGATATGATTTAAAGTTAAAATATGTTGTATGCAGTTAATGGCCATTTTGGTACATCATTCCTGCTGATTAAACATTAGCATAATGTAGGAGAGTAATGGTCGGTAGTGATTCATCATGTGGCAAAGAAAGCAGTTCCTTTGTGTTTTCCAAATGCATAGGCCTCACAGTTTGTCCACTCATTTGTTTTAACTGTTTTTTCACAGCAGGCTAAGGAAAACTATGTTTTTGAATGAAATGCTTGACCTTGTGCACAGAAAGTCTTTTGTTCCCTATACAAACCCGTACACACTTCAAGGATTTCCTACATCACAAGGCATATTATTGACATCAGTACAAGGTGAAAGCTAAATACGCCACAGCACCACCATCATTCATTACCACAATGTCCCTGTGGATTTGTGAATTTGCAGTTTATCACTGCTCACCCGTGGAATTGTAGATTCTATTACCACACGCTTCCCTCCTTGCAGTTAAAATGGGTAGATGAGCACTTTGAAGTGGATCAGGGCAAAGGTGAGACGTAAGATGCCACCACCAGTGATCATTGTTGTAATTAGATCCCATTCATGTAAAGTTATATACACGAATCCTTCTACGCAAACACCTTGGGGGTTTTCACAGATGAGGCTGGAAACTCATTCTTATTGTTATTCTTGGGTGTTTATTGTTCAAATGTCCCCCAATTCCACAATACATCTAGACGTTATTCAGATATTTATCAAAAGCTTTTTAATACAGGAAAATGATTGCTGACACTACCCTTAAATGAATATGAGCAAATAAATGAAGAGACCTCTGCGATCCCTCTGCACCTGACACATTTTACTCACACTCACCGACTTTCAAAGATGGACAGAGATGAAGAAAGAATATAGAGCATAAGCCCCATTTCAAATGGAAACTACATAGTTTAATTACAAGTTGATCCCATTCCTTAATGTCTTGCAACTGTGACTTCTGTGTAAGACCTGTGTATTATCAAAAATAGTTTCACACTTTTGGGGTTTGGGAAGCACTTCTAGAACACCTCAGTATAGTGTGAATTTGTGGTACACATGATGTGAAGTTGCAGGTCTGTCGGAAGTTGTTGTATAGCCACATTGCTTAGGAAGAGTGCTGTATTTGTATTACTGTAAGGGCCCTGAATCAAACACATTTTGTGGCCCTGAAGACTTACAGGTGACCAGCAGTGTTTCCAGAAGCAGCTTCCAGTTGTCACTTTATAGACTTTGCCTTTAATCATATTGTTGAGAACTCCTTCCAGACAAGTAGCAATTATGCTCCCCAAAGTTTTGAATTTAAAAAGAGAGAAAATATATCGGGTTTCTACAACACTTCTTTCCAGTAAGTACAACAGTCCAAAAAAAATCTGATCTAGGGAAATTTTGTTTTTCCTCTTGGGCCACACGGGGGAGTCAGTCCTGGCTGGGAGCTTGATGATGTCCATCTGGCATACCCTGGTTCCAGCCTAGTCCTGTTCCTGCCATGTCTCCCAGCCCTTTGTTATCTTGTCGGCTCATGGCTGTGGCTTGGCAATATGGCTTGTTTGTTTACATCTTTAACCAGTCTGTTGATTTCCCTTCTCCTCTCTCTGGGATAGACTTTCATTTCAAACTTTTTTCTCCAACATGTGTGGCTTTCTAATTAACCCCGTCCTTCACTACTGCTCACTTCAGCTTTTCTGGCATATTTTCTCTGATTTAGAAATCCTTTTCTTCAGTTTTGGTATGTCACAGTGTGGTGTAGATATAAACAAAAACGATTACAAACAGGTTAAGAAATGTGCCAATGATGCCTAGCATGGCCAGTATGGACTCCTCCTGCTCCTCCTTGAGCTCCAGTGCCCGCACGTCATCAAGGGTGATGACTGTAGTACCCATGGTGCTGTTATTCACCTAACCTGGCAAGGGTGCACTTATCTGGAATGAAAGGAAGTGAAGGGGACTGTGTCAGACAAGAACTGAAAGTAACATCAAATCATAATTGGGTGTCTTTTCATTGCTCAGCTGCATCCTTTTTACTGTACTACTAATCTGCTAGTTTTTGCTCAAAAAACACATTCAAACAGCCCTGGTTCAGGCAGTGCCAACATAATCTCTCCCACCCCACCAGCCACAGGAAAATTAATCATGAATCAAATACAACAATGGCTGCATAGAGTGGAATGGAGATTAGTCTTTGAAGACTGCTTCTTACAACCTGCTACAGATTGTAGCTGAGCTCCTCAGTTGTGAGCTAGGAGCCAGCACTTAGTCAGCCTCATTTTAGGATTACTTGGAATGAAGCTTTTAAATTGTTAGCAATGATGCTCATTGGCATTCTCCATGTTAAAATAAGTTTGATTTAAAGATTGAGCATGCTACACCCACCTCCTCTGTATAGGTCTTAAATTAATAATCCCCCCTATCCCAGGCTCCTTGAAGTAGTTGTTCTGAGCATAATTCCCATTTTCCCTATGGATAAGTCTTAGAAGGTAAAAATTAGGAGCTAACGATGTTGTCTGAAAGATGAACAGGATATTGCTATCCTTGGGTTTATAATAGAATAACATTCACACTCTTTCCCTTCAAGTCTGGAAAATTATTCTTAAATTCAGATAAGTCAAAAGCAATAGGGTAGGAAGGGGAAAGTGGCTTACCCTAAAGCGCCTTAGGTGTAAGACATCATCATCCGGCATGCTTTTTGGGTCCTCACAGAAAAACCATGGCTTTAAGGGCATTCTACATGTGGAGAAAAAAAAAGAGGTGGGGAGGCTGGGTAGAGACTGTTCCAGTGCCTATAAGCGACAGACCAAGTGGCGGAGAGAGACGGCGATGCCACGACAGCTTCTCGGTGCTCAGCGACGCTTCCAATGAAAACCTCCTTGTGACACTTGTCTCCTTCTCCTGTTTATAGCGCCACCTGTCAAGTTCAACAACCCTACCCACAAACTTCCCTTCTGATTAAGTTCCCCCTTTGTCTTGCCAGTTTTTTTTTTCTCCTTTTTTTCATCAGCAGGTTTGCCTTGCTGCTGCTAAAGCACCAGCAGCCTCTGCGTAGTGGAGAGGAGAGGGGTTCTCCTCATTTGTTCCCTCCCACCTCCCCTGAATTACTCCTATACTGACCGTCTGCTCCTTCTCTTGATTTCCCTGTAACGGCTTTGCTGAAACCCCCCTGCCTGCCTACACCTTATGCTGTAACACACTCTCCCCAATTTTCTACTGGCCTCTATTAGAAATGAATGCCTTTAAAAAAACAAAACAAAAAAAAAGCCTTGCAAGCAATGTGATTATTTTTTCTGAATGAACTGATAAGTCTCTCTGTCACCAAGCTTCCTCTGAGCTTGGTAAGAACATGCAGCTCCCCAAATTAGCAGTCTGTGGCAGGTGATATTCCAGAGGAGCAGGAGAAGCTGTAAATTCCCATGGAGCAGATTTCTGTAGAAAACCAAAAGCAGTCGGGGTGTCAGACAATCGATATGACACTATGGATGCGCGCCTACCACCAGTGACAGCACTGTTACGGCGGTTCTCCAACACCAGTTAGTCATCGTGGGAGGACTATGCATTGCATAATCAAGCAGAATGATGGCAAGAGAGCGAGAACGGATCCTGATGTCCATGGCAATGAATTGGAAGAAGCATGAGAACGAGAGAAGGGGGGAGGGAGGAAGTGAGGAGGAGCAGGAGGAGGAAGGGGGGAGACGACATCGCTCACGCTTAGAGTTGTCTCCTCCCTCCACTGCTGTGGGTGCTGGTGGAGTACATATACTCATGCACACACTCGCTCATTTACCACCTAGCAAAACACAAGACAAATATCCAAAAAGGAGGCAAATTCAGCCTCTCTGCGCTGCTCTCGGCTGAGTTCAGTCGTGCCCGTCATCAGCTGTTGTTATTCTGGAAGACCTGCAGAGAGGGGAGGAGTTGAGGAGGAGGAGGCAGCAATAAAAGGCGGTGGGGAAATAAAGGATGGATGTGACTGGTTGGAGGACAAAGAGGATGAGGCCGTGAAAAGATGTGGGGGTCTGCACGCAGTTAGATATATTCATCTCTAACCAGTGGCTTCTGAAACGGACACCAAGCCTGCCTATTTTGTCTTTCTAACTTCCCCCTTTATTTTGTGATAGAACCTCCTCACTCTGCTGTAACCTTTTTCTATGCTTCTATGAAATATTTTACTACCTTAAAACAAACTTGATGTTGATACGTTTTTTTTATGTGTCATCTTCCAGTCCTCCTGTAGCACCATTGAAAACCATTAGTGATATTTTTTTTAATAAAGGAAAAGAAGGTCAGTGTTGTTGGGCTCAATTACTATGTGTTCAGTTAGTTAGCTTGTACTAAATGGTAAAGTGACTGGTACATAATTGAGCACTCAAGGTGCTTTCTTGTTAATCCAGTCACACTCATTTATAGAGTACTTTTATCTAAGCACTTTTGAACATTTGTGCACACACTCAGTCTAGTGGATGGATTGGAGCAGCTTGGAGTTCAGGATCTTGCCCAAGGAATGTGTAGGCATGCAGACTAGAGGAGTCTGCTTTGTTAAGGCTTTTTCTGCTTCAATCCTCTCTTAAGCTCTTGTTTCATTTCTGTTCATATGCACACATTTATTGCATCTATGTATGGGATATGTTTGCTTAAACATTAGTTGATACATTAACGTTAAATTAATTAATTTTAGTTATCAGACCTTAAATTTAAGACTGAATTAATTTGGCTTCAGCAGTATTTAATTTACCTGGTAACCAGGTACAACAGAATGTTATAAGTAAAAGAGTCTATCTCAATATACTTCATCAACATCAAAAAGGTGAATTTTTGTAACAAATAAGGAGTTTCTGCTGGGTTTTATTTATTTATTTATTTATTTTGGTATCATGTCTGATTAAGAATCTTTTGTCTTATTTATGAGGTGGGATGTAGGATAATTACATGATGAACTGGGATAATTATGAATTTCTTTTAGTTGTCATTTTAGTCATAGTTTGGAAATCATTGCTAATTTATTCATGTAACTAACTTTGATGAATTAAAATTTTTGCATACATGGCAGAAACAGTGTTTATCTAAGGAGGCTGGTGGGTCTGTCTAGCACAGACCCACCGCTGGAACGAGACAATTCTACTGCAACAGCAAAGACACGAGTCGGCAAAGTTCTTTGTATTGCTCGTGCACGACGGAGAAAACTGTGATGAGCGTCGTTCCTTCGCTTGACCCCAGTTGCTCTCGTCTGCTCCCTCGTAGCACTGCTCTTTATTGTGGTTACACGTCTATGCACAAGTTCATTAACATATGACGTTTTACACAGGCATACATGTGAACAAAGAGTACCTTATCCGTGTGTACGTATAGGCATGCGTGTGTGTGGGATCAACATGTGACCCTGTGAAGAGTCCCCAAAGCTGGTGCCAGGAGTCCAGCGGTCCACCTAAACAAAAGGCACTTATACTTACGCAGATGCAGATACAGAGTAGGTGTCCTCCTATAGTATAAATCAAGAAGAGAAGGTATGACCTCTCTCATGACCTTAGGGTGTGTATGTGCATGCCAGAACACTCTGGAAGGCACACACAGTCTTTACAGACTGCTAAGGATCAAACCTCTATCAGTCTACAAACATTTATATACTTTCTAAGCATAAATGATTATAAATTTCTATGCATAAATGGCAATAATAAAACATAAACCCAAAAGAGGCTGTTTTTTCTTGGCCCCAATAGTTAGAAATAGAAGCGAGGAATTGTGTTTATTTATTTATTTCTTGGTAGGCACTTTGTTTTCCTACTTATTCTAACCCAGTTACTGTGTTCACAGTGTGTGCCAACCCAAAACTAAGTAACCTGAGTAGCTTGGATTGTAAAGGGATTCTTTTTGCACAAAAATGCAGCCACTATTTCTTCTGTGCTTTAAAATGGTACAGAGCTCCAGGCTACTTTTTTCTGGTTGTTCCACACAGACTTTCCTTGATGCACATTATCTACGGTGTCCACTCAGGCAGACTGTGTGTTGGCGGAGGCATGTCACAGTCTTACTATTTCAGCTACTCCCCGCTCTATTCCTTTGCCCTATAGGGGTCAGGAAGACCTGACACTGTCCAGCCGTGCTTGAGTCACAGTATTTGCCACCCACTCAGTGTGACCCGTGTGCTCAACACCCGTCCCTTGTAGCAGCAACCTGCCTACGCATCAACTCTCCTGTTTCCCCATTAAAGCGGACTCAGTGAACACTTGTTTAATGTTATTTAACTTGGTGTTATTGACCGTTTTAATTACTAATTGTGGTGGTATGTAAAGTTCATGATGAAAGGTGTCAAAATCTGTTGTCTCCTTGGGTGCTAACATTAAGAAGAGCATGTTGTTACAAAGAGATCAGCAAATGTCAGATATCTTTTTAGTCACTTGAACAACTAGCAAACTTAGAACTTTAAAGTAGCAGTTAGCGGTTTAAGTCTTTTGTTTTTCCCCAACCATTGTTTACAATAACTCACTGCTAGATCAAAAACTGTTTACATCAGTTCACAACACTTCATCTTCACTTCAGTGGTCATAATGTTATGATTAATGAGCGTATACTTGCAAGAAAGAAGTTGAGTCCTTTGGAATTCTGCATTAATGATTAATAAAGCATCTGAGGTGGTTGTAGCTCAGGAGGAAGAGCAGGTCATCCGGGGCAGTCACTCTAATCGGCAGTTAGTCTCTAAAGTATATCCATCATTATGAATGTGAATGATAGATAGAAAGCCTTTCTGTAGAAGAAGCATTGAAAGAAGTTCTTGTATGGCCGGGTGTGAACGGTTGACTGAACATGCTACACTAACGCGTTTCCTCACAGAGTAAGAAGGGAGTGTTGTTTCAGAAGTCTTGTGATTTATTCAAATGCTGCTTTGCAAATCTAAGATCTGCTGCTGTGTTCTTTTTAGAAGGATGAGGCATTCTTATGGCAACCCTTCTAAGCAAACCATCCACGAGGTCGTGACGAATTGTAACATTTAATGTGCTGAGCTGAGCTTTTTTTTCTCCTCCCAGTTTCTCTGACCATTGCACAGTCTGGTCATGCAGTGAATTTACTGGGATGTCTGCTTCTGGGAAGATTTTCAACTGTCTCAAATCTATTCTACTTGTGAATTATCTTGATGCATAAAACCTTCAAATTGAAAGCGTGTGTACTTGCATTTTAACATTTTGAGAGCAGGTGTTTCTTCTTATGTCGTCTTTCCTATTAGGTGTTTTTCTTACAGTGGCTAATTAACAGTTCTAATTATGTTTGGCTCGAATTCTTAGATTCTGTGTCATTTTAGCAGGACTCCCCCTTCTATGGAAAGAAGCAATAGTCATGAATTTTCTCCTTTAGATCATTTGTCTTGTTTTGGATTGATGAGCACTCTGGTTTTTAAAATTCTTCGTTCACAAGAAGTAAGCTTTGTTATAATGAGCAGACAAATGTTGGACTTTTAAATAAAGAAAGGGGTCCTACAGCTCACAGTATTTTACTGTTTCCCTGAAATAACTGTTCTGATCCATAGTATGTGACCAACCCTAAATTACTCCACATCCCCAAGCAGACAGGAGCATCAGCCAACACTGAATCTAAATGAGTATTTCACTGTGGACACTGTTTTTTGATACCAAAAATTGTCAGTACGGCATTAAATTAACACAGTGGTTAATTGAAAAGTTAGGGGAGAAAATTACTGCTTCTGTCTACTAAAGAGACTTTAATCGAAGACTGCCTTTAATATCTACATCTTAACATCACTGTGTTTCTGGAGGTATGCAACATATGGATGCATAATTTCAGTAAGACGATTGATTTAAAACTAGTGGAGATTAAATGGGTGAACAGGATCCAGCAGTAATACTTTTGTTTCAAGCAGCTCTAATACATGCCACACTAATTCATCACAGGTGCTTTCCTACAGGTCTATAGGCCTGATAACTATTAATCAGGCTGAACATCCAGAATTGCTGCGCCAAACACCTGTCTCCATATTGCCCTCTGAAGGCCTTAAATCACACAGAGTGGAGATTGTCTGTTCTCAGTGCTGCAATGACTGCAGGTCAGCACTACCAGAATGGTCATAGTTTTGATGGATGTTCATCCTCTTTGGGTTGCAGCTCATCTTGTGGCTGAGCACAAAAGGTCAGATTCTTGTCTTTGCCGTTTGCTCTACATCATTGTTCAGTTTTCCATTTGGTGATGGAGACTACAGATATCATGGATATTAATTTATTCAGAGAGAGCTGTGATATCCAAATGAGTGTTCTGCACATTTTGGATTGGCAGAAATTGTTAGAATCCGTCTGTGTGTAATATGGATGTTCCATCCAGTAGTTGTTGAGTCGTTTCACTTTGAAACTAAAATCTCTGTCACGCTAGTTTAAATATTATAAATGTCAATATTTCCAAGTACATCTTTTGCCCATGACACATTTCTGTGGATTAAGATTAAGCTCATATTTCAACAAATGTTGGAACCAAGCATTTCATAGCTGAGCTTGGTGTTTTCTGTGGGGAAAAAGGTTACTGATTACAGGACCTGTGACTTTGCAAAGAGTGGTTTCCAAAGAATTTTAAATTAAATTATTTTACACTGAAATTTGCAAAGCTAATCTGAACCCTAATAATAAATCAGGTTAATGGGTCCCCTTTAGGTCTCAAAGCGCTGCTTGTAGCTCAGAAACCCCAAGTTGAGGAGTCCGTTGAAGTATGAGTGTGTGCATAGTTGAATCAGCCAGGTGGTATGAAGAAGCACGATACAGGGAGTGCAGAATTATTAGGCAAATGAGTATTTTGTCCACATCATCCTCTTCATGCATGTCGTCTTACTCCAAGCTGTATAGGCTCGAAAGCCTACTACCAATTAAGCATATTAGGTGATGTGCATCTCTGTAATGAGAAGGGGTGTGGTCTAATGACATCAACACCCTACATCAGGTGTGCATAATTATTAGGCAGCGTCCTTTCCTTTGGCAAAATGGGTCAAAAGAAGGACTTGACAGGCTCAGAAAAGTCAAAAATAGTCAGATATCTTGCAGAGGGATGCAGCAGTCTCAAAATTGCAAAGCTTCTGAAGCGTGATCATCGAACAATCAAGCGTTTCATTCAAAATAGTCAACAGGGTCGCAAGAACCGTGTGGAAAAACCAAGGCGCAAAATAACGGCCCATGAACTGAGAAAAGTCAAGCATGCAGCTGCCAAGATGCCACTTGCCACCAGTTTGGCCATATTTCAGAGCTGCAACATCACTGGAGTGCCCAAAAGCACAAGGTGTGCAATACTCAGAGACATGGCCAAGGTAAGAAAGGCTGAAAGACGACCACCACTGAACAAGACACACAAGCTGAAACGTCAAGACTGGGCCAAGAAATATCTCAAGACTGGTTTTTCTAAGGTTTTATGGACTGATGAAATGAGAGTGAGTCTTGATGGGCCAGATGGATGGGCCCGTGGCTGGATTGGTAAAGGGCAGAGAGCTCCAGTCCGACTCAGACGCCAGCAAGGTGGAGGTGGAGTACTGGTTTGGGCTGGTATCATCAAAGATGAGCTTGTGGGGCCTTTTCGGGTCGAGGATGGAGTCAAGCTCAACTCCCAGTCCTACTGCCAGTTTCTGGAAGACACCTTCTTCAAGCAGTGGTACAGGAAGAAGTCTGCATCCTTCAAGAAAAACATGATTTTCATGCAGGACAATGCTCCATCACACGCGTCCAAGTACTCCACAGCGTGGCTGGCAAGAAAGGGTATAAAAGAAGAAAAACTAATGACATGGCCTCCTTGTTCACCTGATCTGAACCCCATTGAGAACCTGTGGTCCATCATCAAATGTGAGATTTACAAGGAGGGAAAACAGTACACCTCTCTGAACAGTGTCTGGGAGGCTGTGGTTGCTGCTGCACGCAATGTTGATGGTGAACAGATCAAAACACTGACAGAATCCATGGATGGCAGGCTTTTGAGTGTCCTTGCAAAGAAAGGTGGCTATATTGGTCGCTGATTTGTTTTTGTTTTGTTTTGAATGTCAGAAATGTATATTTGTGAATGTGGAGATGTTATATTGGTTTCACTGGTGAAAATAAATAATTGAAATGGGTATATATTTGTTTTTTGTTAAGTTGCATAATAATTATGCACAGTAATAGTCACCTGCACACACAGATATCCCCCTAAAATAGCTAAAACTAAAAACAAACTAAAAACTAATTCCACAAACATTCAGCTTTGACATTAATGAGTTTTTTGGGTTCATTGAGAACATGGTTGTTGTTCAATAAATGGTAAATGGCCTGTATTTGTATAGCGCTTTACTAGTCCCTAAGGACCCCAAAGCGCTTTACATATCCAGTCATCCACCCATTCACACACTGGTGATGGCAAGCTATATTGTAGCCACAGCCACCCTGGGGCGCACTGTCAGGAATTTTTGAGGAATAATAACATTATTCCTCAAAAATACAACTTGCCTAATAATTCTGCACTCCCTGTATAAGAACCAGTCTATTTACAATTTGCCATGTTAAAAAAGGATAGAAATATTACTTTTGCTTATAGAAAGTGTCAAAACAAATTATGTGATTTGCTCAAACAGAGGTTTTTGCTGTGTCTTTAAAGCAGTAAAATTTTTAAAACTAACTGCCTATGTTCCTTCTGAAACTGTCTGATTTTAATCTTGTGTTTTGCTTATGTGCTTAAAAGATGCTCGAATATTCTTTTTTTCCCCCATTCAGTAGAGCCTGCTTAAATTGGTTTCCTCTTCCTTTTAAGGTTGGAGAAAACAACCGGACATTGACAATTCATAGGAGGAATTCGGATTCGATTGCCCCCAGTAATTACATAGATGTATCAAAAGGGGATTGAGATTTCTTGCAAGGTGTCATCCACAGACAGTGGTTAAAGGATTAAAGCTCAGTGTTGTGCAGATGCTAGGAGTAGAACAGAAAGGACTTGGAAATTTCAATATAAATGTAAAACAGTCTGGGAGCCACAAACAAGAGCGGAGGCTGACACTGTCTCAACAGACCCTTGTATTCGATGGCTTCTGTAAGGTGCTGCTTCATGCAAACAATAACTGAAAATGAGCCCAACACTGAGTCATAAATCACATTTGCCAAATAGTTTATTTTCTAAACAAACAAAACAAAAAAACAAGCGACCTCTTTCAAACACTTTCGGAATCCCTTTCTCCATTCCTGTGGCTACTTGTCATCAGACTTTTACCGAAGGCAGCCAAACCTTGAAAAAGAGACATTGTCAAACACTGTGCTCCTTGTAGCCAGACTGGAATATCTTCAAACATCTTGAAATAAAACTACAAGACTGACTTCACACTGGGCGAAAGAGCTTTTTTGTTAAGTAGCTAAGCATCTAGGCAAGTTCACTGTTATTTATGGTCGTACATATATTCTTACCGAAGACATTCTTCAGGGTGTTTTGGGCTCTGATAGAGGCCTTTATGTTTTCTGGCACTACGCAGTGGTGTGGACTGCAGCTTGATCTTGAGCACTGTGGGTTGCGGCTCCATGAGGTCTCTGGGTTTGTGTGGCCGCTGAGCTGCAAAGCCCTCAGCTACCAGCGAGGTTGAAAAATTGTCACCGCCGTCTCCCCTGGATGCCGACGTGCAGGAAAATGTACAAGTCCGAAGATGCGAGGGTCTACAATCTGTGGCCCGCTGTGCAAACTGGGGTTGTAAAATCTTGTTTTGATGGTAAGAAATTGCCAAATGCAAAAAAAAAACCCAGGGAAGTATATGTTGCCTGTTTTCCCCGAGCTACTCAATGAGATAGCGGTGACGTGGAAAGCAAAGCCATACAGTGAGAAAACACCCCATCGTGGGGAGCTCCCTGCTGGATTGTAAGGGGGATGGAGTCAGTCAGCCTCCGCCAGATGCCGCAAGTGGAGCCAATGGTAGTAAGCCATCTTCACCCGAAGACGTCTCTACCCTCATCGGCTCCATCCCTCCCCTCCAAGACAGACCGTTTTTAGTCTAGCCTTATGGATAAGTGCTACAAGGCAGCAGCTCTGTCGGTAAGAGCCCACAACATCTCCATGGTAATGGCTTACTAAGCTGAGCTAGAAGAGGCCCTGACAGCTAAACCAGATTCCACATCCATCCATCCACTTGTGCTTATCCTTTTCAGGGTTGCGGGGGGCTGGAGCCTTTATCATCTTAGGGCGAGAGGGGGGTACACCCTGGACAGGTCACCAGTCTGTCGCAGCGTGAACACATAGACAGAGATAACCATTCGCGCTCACGTTCACACCCACATCCACACCTATGGGCAGTTTAGAGTTCCTTTGGACTGTGGGAGGAAGCCGGAGTACCCAGGGAGAATCCACGCAAACACGGGGAGAACATGCAAACTCCACACAGAAAGACCCCGGCCTGATGGTGGAATTGAACTCAGGACCTTCTTGCTGTGCGGCAACAGTGCTAACCACCGTGCTGCCTTCTTGTGAAATTCTACTTTTTTTTTTTTTTTAAATTGTTATACAAAACAAAGTGTAATGCAAGTCTTTGTTATGTTGTTGGAAAACCTCCATCTCCTTTAGGCTACAGGGCAGAAGTCTTTAGTCATTAGTTTGCCTTCACAAGTGTCTGGAAGCTGCAGAAAGGACTCCACTACTTTGTTCATAGGTTCTGCTGAAATATTGAATCATGTCAATAGTGGCAGCACTGAACAGATGGTGAGCAACTTCACAGCAATCAGTTTTCTGGACCATGATGTTGGGAATGGTGACCCTAGATTAGGTTATATCTACCAGCAAACATGTAACGCTGTATCCACGTTGTCTCTACAGTTCTAGATATGGCACGCCACGTCCCCCTCTATCGAGCACTACTGGAGCTGCTGAGGGCCATTTCTACCTGCACGGCACTGGTTCCTCTGCTGCTGCCTCTGACTGGAGACCCAGGCCAGGATGAGGAAGAAGAGGACGAAGAGCATGCTGAGGGCCAAACCTCTGTTGGGATGCTGCTGGCAAAGATGAAAACATGCGTTGACACATACACCAATCGCCTCAGGTGACACAAATAAAATCAAGTGGGAATAACTCTTTTCACCTTAAGAGAAAGCTTTAATGAGTTTAAGGTTTTAAATTTTTAAGTGATCTCAATTATTTAAACCATTTATGGGCTTCTTTTGTTTATTTGTTTTGTTTTGTTTTTTCTTTTTTTTCATTGCATTTTAGATTACAAAAATCAGATCCTTTATGTCACCACAAATTTAAGTTGAATATTGGATGTAGCCAAGACCTTACTATCCCAGTTCTTCATTATCATTAACAAACAATACTGCTGAAGATGGGCTCTTTATCTCTCAAGCTGTATTCACACTTACCATTAAAATGTACCCCAAAAGGGACACTGCCTGTGCTCTGTAAAAAAAAAAAAAATGTATGTGCATTTTTTATTATATCCAGCACGCTCAGCTCAACCACTGCTGCTGTAAGCTTTTTGACAACATACTGTAGTGAGATTGACACACACACACACACACACACTGTGTACATACATGTCACAGTGCCTTGTTATGAATGATGCATTTGAAGGTATTTTTAGAAAATGCCTGCCATGAATGTTGCAGTAGCTGTCATGCTGCCAGCATAGTTTATTTAACATACCAAGGGGCAGCAAACCTTGTAGTTCATAACAGGTTAGTGAGAGCAAGATAGCTTATTGAAGGCATATAGTGGTTGGTGCAGGTAAGATTTTGAGCCACAGGAGTTTAGAATCCATGTCAGGTGTAATGGGAATGTCTGTGATATAACCTAAGGGACAGATGTCATTTAAAATGACAGACCTTTATTGCATTGCGTTGCCTTTCTTGTGTGGAGCATCATTTTGATGGCCATAGGACATTATACAAGCACAGTACTCACATTCCAGGTCCACACACAAAATAGGGACTTTAATTTTATTTTTTTTTAAAAACTGAAGAAAAATACCCAGGCACTGAGAGTGATCACTTGAACTGTCAGCTGTGTTTCCTAGGGACTTGTCTTCATTTTTAAGTCACAATTCTGGGTTGATGAAAGCAGCTGTTGAGCCCATATATTTGGCAGAATGTAAAATACTGTTTTAAAATGTGCAGAGCAAAGTTCTAAGAGTGGCCATGGAAGAGAAGCACCACACAAACACATTGTTATCTTATATAGCAATTTTATTTTCTTTCAGGGTAAAAATGTGTAAACTGGGGATGGGGATTGTTATCTAGATTACTGACGTGGTTATATTCCCAGAGAAGTGGATAATTTAAATAACAGGCAACAGATCTTAATAATAATAACAATAATAATAATTTATAGCAATAAAACCTGCATCCATATAATCATCTTTTGTTTCAGAAAAATTTCTAAAAAAAAACAACAAGTTATTAAACAGCACAATCTGTGTGTGTTCCAGGTCAAAGAAAGATAAAAGTAAAGGTGTGGCAAAATCAGAGAGCTCAGACCCAGAGCCCGAGGGTTTGACTCTGCTGGTGCCTGACATCCAGAGGACAGCTGAGATAGTCTACGCTGCTACTACAAACCTACGGCAGGCCAACCAGGGTATGTATACACAGCCTAACATGAGGCTTTATTACCTAAAAAACAACTGTGTTTGCCGAGTTCTCATTCTCTGCACTGTTTGCTCTAAATCTGAAGGCTCTCAGGTCACACTGTTCAGTACATTTAAGTGAACACACCACATACCCAGATTTGTATAAAAACAAGTTTGGAAATCAAATATTTTTAAAAAAATGTGAAGCTCTGAGACGCCCCTCCCTCCCTCCAAATTTCCCGTGTCACAACTTGAGCTGAATGATTTTAGCAGGTGCCAGATCTATTGTCTTTAGCTTATCAAAGTCTAAATGACTGACTGCAGCCCGACAATTTAATTTCAATCAAGGACACCATTGGACTGTTATTGAAAATTTGAACTTGACCAAACTGTCTGAAACTGCAGGTCACATTCACTGTTATCTAAATCTGCTTCTAATGTTACCCTGTAGCTTTTGTGGTGGATGATGGACTATATGCTACTAAGATAAGATAAGATAACCTTTATTAGTCCCACACGTGGGAAATTTGTCTTGTTTAAATTTGCTCCACATTCCTTGGCCTATGTTTTGTTTTGGGGGTTTTTTTTCTCCCTCCTCCAAGGTGGGTTCTGAAATGTCGTATGAGCCCTACAAAGATAAACAGTCAGTTAAAATTGTAACACAAGATTCAGACTGAAGAATAGAAAAGGCCAAAGTACATATGACCTAACATGTATAAGACATCGAAAAATAAAGAGAGACAAGTCATTAGCCATCTTAAGGTAGCAGTGCCATCAGTAAAATGTCTGTGTCATGATGAAGCATGACACATTTCCTGTTTCTGCTGCTTCACAGTATTACAATATTAGGTTTCTCCCACCCATCCATTTCTTGCTACTCCCTGCATTAAGTTTTTATGCTCTGTCTACATAAATTGGTCATCTAACTGAGCACTTACGTGGGGAGCTGGCTATTAGACTTGATGGAAGTGTGCATGTGAGGTAGGGGGCTATAGATAAAGATTAATGTTCTGTCATTTCATGTAAAGAAATCCATATAGCAAAGGGCTCTATGATTACCAGTTATGCAGAGTTGTCCAGTGTATAGCTTTGCAGCATTAGTGCACAATACATGAATAATCTTTTAATTAGTGTAGAGGCTTTAAGAAATGTCTCTGACATGAGTTACCATCCTCCTCTGTTTTGATTATATTGACTGAGAAGAGAAAAAGTCCCTTTGAAGTGTTCAGTTATCTGAACAGGCCAGATAATGATATCAGCCACTGCTCTCTACAGTTTGTATTCCTCCAAGATTCAATTGCAGTTCTGTTTGTTAAACATATCCTTATGGAAAAATTGTATAATATTCTTTCTTGAGCTTGTAAATAATTGTCTCGCAATTGATGACTGTTGATGTGCTTGAGAGCAGGAAAAAACTGTGAATTTGATTTAATGGTGGAGGAGTAGAGTACTTTTGAGCATATTGCAATTATAGGGTTCATGTCTGTTAGCACACCTGCAGAAACCCTGAATTCTAGGTTCTATTTTAAAGCTTTAGATAATCTATTCCACAGAAAACATTGGCCAATCATAGATCTTTTAAGTAAGAGGGCAACATTTTCTGTGGAATAGGTTGTCTAGATTATCTTTTACATTCTGTAAAAGATCTGCATATTCATCCATTAAGTTGGTCTTCGCCTTTGAAATCTTCCAGGACAATTAGCTGTGCCTTTGCTCTATAGAGTAGGCAGACAAAAAAAATTTGAGTCTTATATTGTAATTATATTGCTGCTGTTGCCACTATTTCCTTTTTACACTTAATCTCAGCAGTGGAAATGGAGAGCATAGCCTTTGACCCATTCTTGTTTTTCTCGTAAGTTTTATCACTTCTATCATTTTTCCTGTGTTTGTGAAAGCTGCTGAGATCACCTCAGTGGGCCAGCAACTATGAGCCTGCCGCTGAATTGTAAAATATTTTGTCACAATACTATTTAATTGCCTTGTTGCTTATATGTCTTGGTAGCTAGGTGAAGACAGTATTATTATTAATTAATCTCAGAAAATACAGTTACTAAATGTAACACTAATAGACGTAATGTATGCTGATTGAAATTCAGTATTTATCCAAAAGTCTTAGAAATAACTCATCCCTTTATAGCGCCTTGAATTAAATAAACAAGGCTGAATAACTGTATATAATGCAATGTAGGTCAGTGACATCTAAAATTGAAGCCTCCAAACTGAATTGACTTAACACTTCAAACTAAAACTGAATATTGACTAGAACCTTAATGAAGCAAGAATTTATTACAGAACCTTTATGTTTGAATGTATTGGTTTTAGTTTGTACCTCATCAATTTCCATTTGTGAATGTAGCAGGACATAATTTATATTGCACTTCCTCAGTCTTCATTTGAGTTAAAGGACACTTCATTTCTAAAGGGACTCTTAGATGCACAGAAAATATCCCTTTGTTCAGTGGTCCTGGCTACATTGGTCAGACACACACAAACTGTGCACCAAATGGATTTAGTTGCATTGGTTTCTGAAATCCCATTTTGAAGCCTCTAGCTGAGTATTTGTCATTGTCGTCTTGGTGTTTTGAAACCAGATGTGATAAGTGAGAGGTAGAGTTGACTTTTATTATTAACTCTCAGTATATAACAAACCTGTTGGGCATGTGGGAGGTTTTGGTAAAGATGAGCACAGTGAGAAACACCTAAACATAAAACACATTCCTAGGTCTTTTTCCTTATTCTGGGCTTTGATATTTTTGCTCCCTACTCTCAACCTTTTCTTTACCAGAGAAGAAACTAGTGGAGTCTTCAAGGAAGGTGTCAAGCCGGCCGAAGCCCCTGTCCGTACTCCGCTCTCTGGAGGAAAAATATGTAGCTGCCATGAAAAAACTACAGTTTGGTGAGTTTCTATCAATCAGTAAATATATACACACAAAAAGTGATGCACCATTCTGCTATAAATCTTCTTGTTCTATCTCATGTCTGACATGCTTACTAATGTCTTCACACCAGTATTCTGAAAGGGAAGCAGAATCAGGCTACTTTCCCATCCAGCTGATCTCTTTTGTCTTGTCCATCACTCTCCACTCAGCCATGTCATGATTAATTACACTGTTTTTGCTGTCTTGCAATTGATTTTGTAAGCAGGTTGATGTCTGAGGTCATTGTAAGTGACTTGACTGTAAACAGTGTTTGGGTATGCAGACAGCATAGAAATAGACAACTCAAGACAGGGTGGCTGTTTCATCTGAATGTTTCTCACGTTATGACTCAAGCTGTATATTGTTTAAACAATATACAGCAATATCTGAGCTTTTTTTGTAGCATTTTAGCTATAAAAGATATTGCACTTGTTCAGTAACTTACACACTTTTGTTTTTTGTGGTAAAAAAGTACAGTCAGATCGGGAGTTAAAAATAAATTCAATGAAGGTACAAGAGACTTGTTGCATAAGGATGTTAATAAAAATTGTGTGCAGTATGTGTCATTCTAGCATTTAACTAAAAAACAGTTTTTCTTTTAAATTTTGTTTTGTTACTAATCCCTGTTATTACCAGTTTATTCACAAGAAGTTCACATTCCTGGCCATAAAGCACAAACATCGATGTCAGATCAGTTGGATCTGAGATCTTAAAAAAAATAATAAATATATTCGCTATGAGACTTGTTACAAGTACTTGTTACAAGTATGCTGACAGTGAGCTAACCTGGGACACACAGAATTCATTAGCCTTTTCTCTGGAAGAGTCCAGAGTTTTTAGTGCTAGCAGGGCTGCTGTGTCCATTTTATTTTATTTATTTATCTTTTTTTGTCATGGTTCTATAGTGTCCATCTTTCTGTGTGTGTGTGTGTGTGTGTGTGTGTGTGTGTGTGTGTGTGTGTGTGTGTGTGTTGTATATGTAAGTGAATAAAAATGAATATAAAAGATCTGATTAATTCTGGAATGGAGTATGAGGTTCATAAACTCAGAACAGCAGGTCGATCTTCCTGTAACGGGTAACATACCACGACCACAAACAGTATTTCATCTCCCTTTATTGCTTTAATTATTACCGTGAATTTAGATCGCATTTTATCTGTTTGAATATGGCTTATAAAAGAAAAAAACTCCATTTTCACTTGTGTTTATAATTGGGTTGAGCACAGTAATGCGCTGAACTTATCCTGACCTGTGTGTCTGTTCTCTGTCCAGACACCTTTGAAATGGTATCAGAAGATGAGGATGGAAAGCTGATGTTCAAGGTGAACTACCACTACATGTCTCAGGTGAAGAACGCCAGTGATACAAACAGCGCAGCCAGATCTCGCCGCCTTGCCCAAGAGGCTGTCACTCTGTCCACCTCTCTGCCTCTGTCTGCTTCTTCGAGTGTCTTTGTCCGTTGCGATGAGGAGAGGCTGGATATCATGAAGGTAATAGAGCTTATCCGCTATTTTAGGCTTAGGGCTACAGATTTATAGCAGGCTACGATGACTTCACACTGCATGATAAGAATACAGAGGATACATTGTGTGTTGTAGTAACTGTTTTGATTGAGAATGCACTCTGGGTTTAGTAGAATCCACTCGTGTGAGAAGTGGGTGAGTGAATCAACACTCCCAGGATTTTTGTGTGCTGTTTTTCTGTGGTGCTCCTGCCATATGAGTTGTCATCAGCAGCTCTTAGTCATTCCCCTAGTGACATTTGATAAATGGCTCTTACACCGCAAGTTGATTAATGGCAAAGTCTCCTTTGCTAAATGTCAAAATTCTCATCTGTTTAGCTCCATTTTGGCAGGAAAATATTCCAAATAAAGACGCAGCATACTAACAACAAAGCTGACATATGATTAAAACACTGCACACAACAGTGCAACATTGACATTGATTAGTCAAGAAATGCAATGGATGGATGTATATTCTTATCTGTAATCACAAACTGAAGTAAGAAAATATCTTTGACCTCAGTTAACGCCCCTGTTATGCAAACATGTTCAGAATTTACCAAAATTAACTTCCCCCTATAATAGCATGGCCCAAGGAATAGCATGAGCAGAGAGGGACAGTGGCTGATGAGGTGGAAACATCAAGATCTGTGAGGGGTCAGTACATCCTAGTAGCTCACCCCACATCCTTAAATTAATAACCAAACAGCCAACTGCATTTATTCAGCACTCTCCAGGTGGCACAGTCAGTTTCAGTCTCAAAATGCTTCCACACCAGATTTACTTGACTTTGGTGGAAAGTGCAATGAAAGTGATGTGCCTGAATGTTCATGTCAAAATAACCTTAATGCATGAGTGGCACCCAGTGCCCTCCAGAAATCTTAGTGTAGCTGCTACGTAATCTCAGTGTTACAAAACCCCTAACACTACTCAAGACCAATGTGGTCGTTTGCACAAGGGTCAGGATGTTCGCATTATGAAAGGAAAACACGTCTACCTTACTTTGGACTAGAATATGCCCGATATAAATTCAGTGAGCACTTCAGTATGTGAATAGAATATCTTATGCAATGCACCTGCATAGATATGTTCACTAGAGGTATTTAGAAGTTCTTAGTCCAGACTTGGTCCAGCAGCACCATACACCTACCTTTAATTGAGGCATTAATTCAAGCACTTGATAGTGAGGTTGAATAATTTTCCAAGAGGAATGATAGAAACTCATAAAAGAAAGATGTGCCAAGGTTGAAAATTCATTCCTAAGATGACTTGAGGTCATTGAACCCAAAGTTGTTCTGAAGTCCTTGATTTCAATAGAATATTTAAATCTTTTATCTGGCCCATTGTTGTAGACTATTTGGTCCCTATACGTACTACTGTAGTGACTTGTGTTGTTCAAGTAGCCAGTATTAAGTAGGACGTTAACCCAGTGGGTTTTAGACTGCTAGAGGTGCCCTTGGTTGCCGATTCTGTTTGTAAACTTTTGGACTTAATTTGTGAACTTTAGACAAGGGAAAAAGATTCAGTGGTCTGGGAGTCATGTCATTGCTTTTTGCCAGTGATGTTGTTTAGATAGAACTTTATTAATCCCTCGGGTAGGTTTCTCTGGGAAATTCAGTTTCCAGTAGCAGAACACTGACAGAAATTGCACAGTAAGAAATCAGAATAAAACAAAATTGGTGAAAAAGTAAGTGTGTGTGTGTGTGTGTGTGTGCATGCATATATTAGGGGTGCAACGATATTCGTATCGATATTGAACCGATTGATACAGTGCTTTCGGTTCGGTACACATATGTATCGAACAATACAAATGTTTCAATTTATTTTATCAACTTTCCTTCTGACGATGCTGTCTGTGTTGAGCGCTCAGTGGATCTGTGCTCGACAGTGCAGCCTAGGCGGAGTAGTCGAACGCAGATCCACTGAGTGCAGGCAAGCTAGCAATGAAATATACTCATTAATGAGATGTAGCAGCCAAATGGTCTATGGCACAGTATATTGCATAGTGACTGCTTAGTTGTCCCCGTTGTTTGTCAGTGTTATCAGCCAATATCCTTGTTGTTGTGGTAAAGAGAGCTTTAAACATGAAGGCAGGGTTGTTCATTTATTGGGCAGTCAATGTCCCTGCCCTCGTCTGTGTTTATGAACTGTGCTGTGTGAAGCAACTCTAGTTAAACAGCAAGTCTACTCAATATCAATTAGACATTATATTTATGTTTGTTATATTTAGGAAATAAATCAGATTTTGCCACAAATGCTCAGCAGTGAGTACTGTAGTTAGAATTCTCCTCTAATTTTACCCTTTGGCCTGTTTGTAATTACTTTGTTGCAGCTGTGAAACAGCATTAGCTGTGTCTGCGCCATTTCTCCATTAAAACTTTTGCCATTTGCACTTTTGTTAAAATCTAAATTTACTGTTATCAGTACCTTTCTCCAATTAACCCTCTTTCAGCGTGATAATGACTAAGCTGATAACTAATCTTTGTTTATATTTAAGCTTTCCCTTTTGTTTGTTTTCATAGGTTCTCATCACTGGTCCAGCTGACACACCATATGCCAATGGCTGTTTCGAATTTGATGTTTATTTTCCCCAAGACTATCCCAACTCACCACCTCTGGTCAATCTGGAGACCACTGGCGGACACAGTGTGCGCTTTAACCCAAACCTCTACAATGATGGCAAAGTAAATGTATTTTTTTTCTTCTTTTTAAAATGTGTATTAATTGCAAAATCTGCCAACCAATTCACTGAATTCTCAGAATTTTGGTACTGTAAGTAGAAGAAACAAGCTGTGCAGATAATCTGATTAGATGGTTGAGCACTTTGCTGTGTGTGTGTGTGTGTGTGTGTGTGTGTGTGTGTGTGTGTGTGTGTGTGTGTGTTCACTGAAACAAGCTTCAATGAATATCTGAACCACTCTATAGATCAGACAATGTATGTTTAACATTGGTAATACACATGGATTTTGGCA